>NC_046378.1:5425363-5569107 GCF_011125445.2 Fundulus heteroclitus | reverse complement strand
TTTTTAAACAAACCTAAATAAGATGTTTGAATTCTGTTTTAGATTTTTAACTGATACACCCTGTGTGTTGTTATATTATGTCTTCAGATATGCAGGTGTCATTACAGGTGAACCGCAATCATTTTAACTGAATAATTATAGGCTCTACATTATCTGAAAAGAATCTCAGCTGTCCATTCGATCATTCAACCCTATCACTTTATTACCAGCTTTAGTGGCTGAGTAACTTCTGTGTCTCAGCCTTCACAATATTTACAAAAACATCCATCCATCCATCCATGAGCCAGGTTGGCGAAGTGGATTGGCAGGTACCCGTCTTCGGAAAACATTTTTTGCGATTGTGATATTGTTGAATTATTGTGAGGATAAAAGTCATATTTCTACGGTCAGCATCTTGATCATATAAATTTACATCCGGTGTGAGCATTAGAGGCAGTGAGACAGGCCAGCATTATTCAAAATCGTGCACAGCTCTACCTCTGTCTTTTACATCTTGTATTTACATACATGTACCCAGGCAACTCTCTTTTTCACTTCACATTAATGGATTACAGATTTACCTAAATCTTACTAAACTAGCATTTAAAATCTGCGCTTACATCAACACAAGCGCTACAAACACACGTCTCGACCACAGCAAGCCACTAATTCAAAAGCCAAGTAAGCTTCTGTGTTGGGTAGAGTGCTGAAGAAACAACTGCAGCACAATGCACAGGGCACTGGTCCGGTGACGTAGATGTCAAGAATAACGCCTACCGTCTGCAGCCTCACGCATAGAAGGAACAGACACCAGCAGCACCCTGCAAGACTCTGACGCTTTCATTCAAACGTCTGTCCACCATCATTATTAGATAAAACAGCGCAGTGGGAGCCTTACTTTATTTTGGCCGCCTCCCTTTCACCATGTAACAACAACAACCCCCCCCCCCCCTCCCACCCCCGCCCCCGCCCGACGCACCCCCCCCCCTTCCCTTCCTCCACCCATCCTCTGCTACAAGAATGTAAAGAATGCACAATCCTAAGATGACTGGGCTTCATCACTGGCCAGACTCAAAGACGGCTCCTCACCTTAAAGGGCTCTTATCAGCGGCAGACTCCTAATGGTTAATGTGCTCTGCTGTTTACAGCATAGGTCATGTGGCAAGTCACTTGAGGATCATGTTTTTAGTTCCAAACGTCAGGGTATAAAGGCCATGCAGCGGTACTTTAATCAACAGGTGGCTGCGTAACCAACCAGGTCGGCTAGGTCACCTCCCTGCATGAAACAACACACCACTGTCACCTTGCTTTAACTTGCAGGGAAAAACCAAAACAAAAAAAACAGGGACAATTAAAGAAGCAGCATGTTGCAAATAAAACTTAAATTTCTATTACAACGCAGCATTTTATTAAAAAAATAATAATATTGCTATTACCTGGTTGTTTGTATGAGTGGGAAAAGTAAATCAAGATCTACTTGTACATAAAAGTTAAATATTTTGCCTTATCTGGAAACAGCATCACATGTAGGATAAGACGTGAGATTAGCCCAGATGTGTCTGGGCTCGCAGAAAGCAAGGCGCTCGTATACGCACACTTCATACATCTCCACACCGAGGTGTGGCCATTACATTAACACTGCGCGTCACCGCCGGCTCGCCGCAAAACAAAAGGCCACTGTCTGTTTCCCGGTTCCAAAAACAATGCACACCCGCTCATTAGCCCAGTGTGGCGTTTTAAAAAAAAAAAAACCCTCCATCACTGAAAGCCACCAAAACCCCCCCACACAGATGGGTTTAAGTATCATAAAGGCTGAGTTTGTCATAAAGACGGCTCAGACTCTGAAGATCCCAGTCCTGATACAACCCTTTAAACTTACTACTTCCTAAATACTTCTTCCTCCCTCCCTTCTTTTCCGATTTAGCCGCTCGCTCAGCCTCTATTTATAGTTTGCTATTGTAAGGCTGCCCTTCAGCGGGCGGTGTGCACGCATGGCTGTGTGTGTACTCCAAACGTTTTTCTATCGCGCTGTAAATCAGTTACCTTTTAGCTGCATGACTGATCAAAGTCCGGGATATAGTGCAGGTGATGACACAGAAAAGGGTCTGCTAGCATAACAACCACATAAGCGCTCCTCTATAACACGGTACACCCATCGAGGGGGTCACACACACGTTCTCCAAGCAAGAGGAAACAAGAGAATTGAGGAACACACAGAAAACCTAACGCTCCTTGTGTTTGATATATGACATCAGTAAGGAAGAAACTGATGACATACTTACTCAGCTAAATGCATTTCTAAATGTTTGAACCACCCATCTGTTCGGGGATTATTCATCCTCTCCACATTTGTGTCTTATCTAATGTAAAATCCCCAATAAAAAAAAAAAATGCCTTTTGTTTCCCATAAGTACATCTGGTTACATGTAGCCAAATAGCATTTTACTCCCAATAATGCAAGTAATAATGTAAGTAGCACCCAAGGGGTGCAAATCATATGCATTTCCTTATTGTGAGAGCTCAATCCCCTGGAAATGCGGGTTTACCACTTTATTGATCTCGAGCTTTCAAGTGAGCCACAAAAACGGAAGCATTATCTGAGAGAATCTTTTCAAAGCTAATCTAATCTAAAACCCGTATTACTGACGTTGAATATTCACAAACCGAAAACATGCCAGAGAGTTTCTAATCTTCAACCAACTTCAAAAAGAGGAATTAGCTGCCGCATCACACAAAACCAAACAATGCATCAGCACAAACATCTAATCTCAACTGCCAAGCACGGCGATGATAGTGTGATGATGTGGGTTTGTTTAGCAACTGCTGCGATTTCTATTAATGCCACTTAGTGTAGCATGAACTCCCCTGTGTAGCGACATATTTTAGGGCTTAATGATGCACTTTGTGAAACAACTGAGAATTAAGAGTTTAATTTCAACCGCATTTACATACATGTTAAGCAAAGAAAACATGTTAAAAGTTTTAGAAACTGGATCATTTGTATAAGTGTACCTATAAAAAGTAATGATATTAAACTATTTTTTATTATTCTTACTTTAAATTAGTTTAAGTGAAAATTAACTGAACCATACTTTCTTTACAACATCATACAACAATGAATTATTCTAAATGGCTGCCATAAGGGGAACTTTTCAGATAAGGCTTTGATAAAAAGAAAAAAAAAAAAGGGAAGAAAAACATCATTATCCAAATGAGGGTGGGATCTAGCTGTCTGCGGCATGAGCGGTAAACTTTTAGTAGTAGACCGTTTAGAAGAAGTTTATTCCTAATCTTTTCAATCTGTCCTACCCTTTTCAGTTGTTCTTAGAAAGCGTAAATGTGTATGACGCTGGATTTGTGGGCAGAAATATGTAATGCGACGGCACATCTTTACATGGAATACGGGGTTGTTGGCCACTTTGTCTCCAGGGTAAAATATTCCAAGACTCAAACATGTGCTTCAGCGGTTTTATCGACACCGAGCCTGATGACTTCCTGGAAGAGAACGATCCATCTTCCATGAGGAATACTGAGAAAACATGGATCAAAAGATACACTGCTTTGCAAAAGCAAGGATGAGTCCTCAAACCTTTTGACACAGTTTGCATTTGTTCCCAGAGTCGATCCTGTAGGGTCCAGATTCTTTTAATTCAATACTGAAAATCTTTAGGTCTCAACCAGCTTTGCACATCCTGGTGACTAAAAACGTTTGCTCCCTTCTTTGCAAAATGGATAACTTTTTTTTTTTTTTTTAGTTATTTGTCAAATGCCAGTCATATCTCTCATCATCTACGATTTGACAGATAAGTAGAAAACCAACATACTGTGTCATCTGATAAAACTAATATCAGACAGCTTTTGACAGAGGATGGTATTGAATCTATAGTACCAAAAGCCTTAGAAAAGTCAATGACTCCAAGGATTCAACAATCTCATTACAACTTGTATAGTGGCTGTAACTGCACTGAGCCATCTCCTGTTACCAGACTGATGCTATAATAAGATGTCAGCTGCACACAATATTCTTTAAGAGATCATTTAACAGCTTTTCATAAACCTTGGCTGAAATACATAAATTTTAAAATGGGACGATAATAGTTAGCACACTGCCATCACCATCTTTCAAAAGGGAGAGAACAAAAGGAAAGCCGTCCACTTATCTGGGCGAAGGTTAGCTTGCAAAAAAGGAGTTAAAAAATAGAGGAGACTGGTTCGGCTATAATATCTGGTGCTAAACGAAAAAAGTAAGAAGAAAGCTTATCGGTCACGTAGATTTTTTTAGGCTCAAGAACTTCACTGTGCCTTAGAAACTTCCTTGACAGATACATGTGAAAATAAGAATGGTGTTTCTGTCGAGGGGCTGGATTCATACAGGAAGTGAGTTGTTAACCATCAAAGATTTCATCACATGAGGATCCACAGACAATGAAGATGAATGTAAAAACAATTAACATCTCCGAACTTATCTGATATCACAGGTGGCGTTTCATAGTTAATGAAAGGGGCTAACTCGAACCCTTAACTCTCAGCGGATGAAACTTTGACAAGTTTATGCTAACATTGAATAAGATTTCATCTAAACTGTTCATCACTGTAGGCCAGGGGCTGTTTTTACCTGCAGAAGGTTGAACCTCCAGCCCACTATCAAGTCTTTTGCAACCTCGGAAAGGTTTTCTTCAAGGGTTCCTCCACTATTTCACTCCATCCACCTTCCCATTAATTCTGAGTGACTTTCCTGTTTCTTGCGGAAGAACAGCAACCCCCACAGCGTGATGCTGCCATCCCTATGTTTCAATGTAAGGATGGTATGTTTCAGGGCATTTATACCAACGTTAACTAATACACAGGTGAACTCTAATTACTAACAAGGTTAATTTTGAAAGTTGTCACTTGATTTAATTTAATAACATCACAAAGAAAAGGGAAGAACAAATGCATGCACGCCTATTTGGATTTTTTTGTTTAGGAAACTTGCAAAAACAATGTGCCATTTTTTTTAATTCATAGTTATTCAGTGCTTTCTGTTGGTCTATCACACACACACAAAAAAAATCCAGATAAATGCATTGAAGTTCCATGAGACAAAATGTGGGAAAAAGTTCAAGGCACAGGATTACTTTAGCAAGTACTGGAGATGCTGTAAGAGCGTGTTATCATTTGCAGAACCGCAGATGACAGCAGTCAACTTGCAAACCCTGTGCAGTTCCTGTACGTGCATCAGTTTTTATTACGAATTTTAGAAACGCATAAACCCATAAAAATGGAAGTATGTCAAACTATTTCACACTCAAAACTACACCAACCCTTTCTATATGTGCTGTGGAAAAAGGGACAAAATTTAAATTACATTGATGGTCCCTCCAGCATAAACAGTAATGGGAGATGTGCAGGAAGAACATCCATGTTCACTGTATTACAAGCTTGTTTTGGGATGTTCTCTGTTAATTGGGATAGTTGATATGTATTCTGCAGATGCTAGCTATTTTTACAACCTGCACCCAGATTCCTGATGCCAACTTCCTGACACTTGCTGTATAGCGTGTGTACGCTCTCCTTAGGGCCTCACTCCATGTTGTGGTTCTGGGGTCCGTTTACGAGCCCTTGCTAAACTTACGACAAGTTAGCATTTCCGTCACACAAGTTGAACTCTCACGGGCGTCTCCAAAAAATTCATATTCTGGGTCTAGCATTCAGAAAGATGAACCACAACGCGTCATGCAGTCCATCTGCTAATTATCAAGTCAGTGTTTTTCACACCGTTACACAACCAGAGCTGCAACATACTGTACATCTAGAAGAGGCTGCATCACAGAGCAGCCTGTAGAAGCTCTCATCCTGAATGACTGTGCACTTCCTATGAAAATAGAGGTTTTCTAATGCATGAAAATTGAATTCCAAATAAATTTTTTTTAAAAAAGCTCAATGTCACTAGACAGAAGTAGAACGTTCACATTGTGCTAACTTTACCTTCAAATTACATTCAGGTGCATACATTTCCCCCCAGATTTAGTGACCACTTGTGGTTTAGATACATGCAAATGGCCTTCTTGTACAGTTGTACATTTCACTGTACCTTCCACGCTTCCCATCATGCTTCCTGCTGTCTTTCCTAGCATTCCTCTCGGCAGGTCTCGGCCTGCTGTGCGGCAAAGATGAAAATTCCAGCGGACGCTGCTCTTCCTTCTCAGTCGCTAAGATTCCTTGCTTGGGTACTTTCACCTCCACCTGCATTAATTATGCTCCGTCCTCGCTTGCAATACTAGTAGGTGAAACCTAATGCCTTATATAACCAAATACAAATCAGAAAAAGCAAGAAGAAGCAACTGTTAAAAGCCTACATCTAGCCTCACAGAAACACACGGCGGCCTTACATGTTGTTTTTAAGAGGATGTTATGCAAGTCTCATAAGGTACCAGAGGGTGATTACTTTTAAAAGTGTAACAGCAGGAAGTGCGAGTTGCTAAGAAAAACAAAAGGGCGGCAAGAGAGAGATCCAGGGACATAATACAAGAAGGAAGACCAAGATGGCAGCAGCTGCTCATTAGGGCTTTTCTGTACACCGTGAGACAGACTATAGGGAACATGCGATTGAGATTACAAAATGAAGACGTTATTGAAGAGTAAACACCAACAGAGAAACGTCTGCATTCATACGCCACGTTAACAATAACACCCTACTTGCTCTTTCACTGTACAAATTATGTTCAACGCATTTTTCTTAGCTTCTGACTTAACAACCTTTATTTTACGACCCAAACGTGTATACACCGCATAAACCTTCCAAGCTGCAACTTTGTGGAAGGTCTAGTAGAAATGTCAGCAGCCATATTTGCAGTCGAGCAATATTTGCAACAATAGTTGTAATATTGTCACTGGCATTTATTTACACTCTTTGTCCATTCCATCCAACAACTGTGCCAGATGCTAACTTTTCTGCATTATTGCTGCCAATGCCATATATTCTGCTTCATGTGTAAACGGAGCCACATGAGGCAGTGCTTCTTCTGTCATTTGGTCTGTTGCCCAGTTCTGCATCACTGTACGCTAGAAGTGGAAGTTTCTCCTCACTTCTCTTACAACAAACGCATGTCCATAGCACCTTTCAGGTAGCTTACGCATGTTAGCTGTTGCCAGGTTGGATTCTCTTGGCTGTGATAAGCACTGTGATAAGCCTCTTTCCAACCTAGCAGAGATCAGGCCTTGTGCATGTTAAAACATATGATCCAAGCTTCCAACAAGCTCACGATAACATCATGGGTCTGCAAGTTCACTTTCACACACAATGTTTAGTTTCTGTTCTCGTCGGCACATCTTGTGCCACAATCACACATTCCAAACCTCTAGAGCATTTTGGTATATACACCTCTTTTGGTTCCTTTCGACTTCACCATCCAGCCGTTTAGGTCAATACCCAAAAACGGTTCAAGTCTCCCCATATCTTTTATCTTAAACTTTGCCTTCAGTATTTCTTTCACACAGTTCATTAGATAATAGTCACTGGTTGCAATGATGAGATCATCAGGGCAAATGATTACACCTATTCTCTCATTTTCAGCTTGTTTAGCATACACACAATGACCTGCTGGAGTTTGAACTGGGGATGCAAACAAACAATCGATTTACGATTGTCGAATAATGGTTCATTAGATAAAAATGTGTTTGTCCTGATTGATAACATCTGCTTAGACAGACCTTCTTTCAGTGTTGTAGTGTATCTGCTGCTGACAAGGATGCGAAATGCATCCTTGTCAGCAGCAGGATTTAAGTTTTGATTTAAGAAAATAAAAACTCAACAAGCTCCTTAAGTTACCACTTAAATAGCTCCCATTCAGCCAGGCTGCATGGCGAAGCAGCGTCAACTTCTCAACCAAGACCTAGTGTTGTGCTTGGAAGGCAAAGATGTGATGACAGAAAAGCGGAGGGTGTTGTGCAGAAAACTGTAACATGATAGAGAAAGACATCATGCCAAAAACACAATGGTGGCCAGGGCTTTCACGAGGATTATAAGTGTTTCACATATTTTATCCTATTCAGTAACCTAATAGGTTGCCTTTATGTTTTATAAATATGTCTAAGCTTAATAATGTGTCAGAAAACCCTGTTTTATTTTTGTGTATTCTGCCAGCATTTAATAACTAGTGACACAATAAATGAAATGTAATGTTGTGCCTTTTTTTAAATTCTGCATATTGTAAATCAACCCTTCATCATGTTATGGAAAGACCCTCGTGATACAAGTAAAAACTCTGATTTTTAAGAAAGATTGATAACTTTAGATTAAAAGGTAAAGTCTGGGATTTTTCTGGAAGTTTCCCAAATTCCTTTTTTGAATAAATGCACATGCACAATACAGTGTTACTTGGGTAGGACACTCTCTATCAACATATACTCTGCCATATCAAAAAGTATTCTCCAGCTTCCTTCGGCTGTCTCATTTTGGTGGGGCGAAAAACACTGATGCAAGTGTGGAAACAAACTAAACAAGCTCAAAAGAAAACAGAGGAGAAACATGTTTGTCACGTTAACCACTAAGACCATGTTGTCAAGTCATGGCAGGAGACGCTTTGTTGTTACGATGTGTCACAAGGAGGAGGTCATCTGAGGTCAGCTGACATTTCAAATGATATTTGGAAACCTCACAGATTCATGAAGTTTAAGGTTTCCACACTGTGAAGCCAGTATAATTAAAAGGTGTCCCTCAAGTTCCCAGTCAGCACTTTCCCCAAATAGCCAATGTGTGAAACTGCACCTCCGTGCAAATGTTATGAAGAGCTCGTCGTTTAATGCTGAAAAGCCACAGAACACATCCAGTTAAACTCAGCGTTTGTCACAAAGCCTCAAAGCAAGCCCTCGCTACTTCCTCAGCAAACATTATGTGATGTCTATTACACATTAACCATGTAGCTCAGCCCTGCACTACAGTTTTTTAATCCCCCCCGCCTCCCTTGGTAACACGATCCAGCTTTACAGGCTGGTTTGATTTTACAAGGCAAATGACACGATAAGCAAAACGGCAACTTTGTTTTTGTTGAAAACGCTTTAAGTTAGAGTTCTGCTTTTATATGAGCCCCGTTTCCCAGAGGGGCCCGCTCAGGGACTAAATCTGGCTCCGAGTAAATAGCTGCATTGTTGGCCGATGACTGTGGAGTGACGTCAGCTCGCCTTATCAGTGTTCTCGCTAACTTTACCTCAGAGCGGACCTGGGAGCGGAGCCCTCCTCACACAGGGCCGGCCGGAGCACGGCCCGCTTTAAATGACAACAGACACAAAGTGGTCAAGCAACCCCCGCTGTCGTGTTGATCCACGTTACACTGCTGTGTCGACAAACGGCATGTTCTGCAAATGAAAGAGGAATGTGGCTCAAAGTTTGACTAATTATTCTTTAAATTACTTTTAAAAAGGCAATTCATCTGCTGAGCCTGACAGAAAACCGTAGCAAAATATCCCAAAACAAGTTCTATGCGATACCCTTTTCTTGGCTCTTCTTGTTACAATATGAGTTTAACTCATGTTGATGCAAAAAAAAAAAAAAAAAAGCTCAAAATGCCAAATGTTTTCACTCAGATTTACAGCAAGGATGAGTAACAACTGCAACTTGCTGATCTGATCACGCAAGCACACACACAGACACACAATCCGAATCAGATCTTCATTCATGTCTCAGTGGGTAATTGGTTTCCCTGCAAGTCACAATAACAATAAAAAAAAACAAGCCAACACCTAACTAGAGGGCGTGGCACTGAATGCAGCAGCTTCAACCAATGGGAGAGAACTCAGATGTGTCTATTAGACGTATTTACAGTGCTAATAAATCACGGTGAACAATAAATAGAACTAGATACAGAAAATCAGTCAACAATTCCCCTTTTTAGATCCTGCGAGTCTCCCAACTAATAATTATTGCTTACCCGACACACAAACCTAACAGTGCTAAAGAAACGGTGAGAATTAAGAGGAAGGCATCATTTGTCATGCAGGCAGCTTTGAGGGCTGATTGGCTCATTTATGACATGGCGCGGCCTCCCCTGACGGTTTCGGTTTATTAGCTTTTCCCAGGAAAATAGACGTGTTGGTAGAAGTAAAAGGGGCGAATGACGTTTTACTGCAGTAGCATCACCTCACAGAGAAAAAGACTAGAAAAATCCAGCCTTTAACTGGAGCATTTTTACATTTAGGTTAGGTATGGAGAGAGGGATCTTTGACTAGTGTGGCGAGCAGAATCTTTCCAGATCAACCAGCTGAGCCCAGAGATTGCCTCCAGGATTTAGCTCTGAGCTGGCACTGGCAGATTGACGTTTTGGCCACATCGTGTGGGCGATTATCCCACAAAAAGACTCAACAACAGCCAATTTTCAGCTTTCTAGCATAGTCCACCAGATTTTAGTTAAAGTCTCCTTCTATGTCAAAAGAGTGTATCATGCCATGTCCTCTAACAGGGATCCCAGGACGTTTAACAGAGAAACAGGCCCACGGCATTCCACATCCTCCACCGTACTAAACAGTAGGCATCGGGTGGTTTCCCTCATGTCAATTTATTTGACGTCAAACCCATTAAGTTTTTGTTGCCAAAAAAACCCCCCCAAAAAAACGTTGGTCTCATCTGTGCAAAGTGCGGCGTTCCAGTAAAGTCCCAGAAGAGTTTAACAAACTCAAAATGTTTACATGTGTGATAATGGGACAAAAAAGGCGTTTTCCTGCCGTCGCGGGTAGAGGGTGTTCGACGGGCGTAACGGAGACTTGACGAGCCTACGATGGCACTTTTCTCTGCGGCCCGTCGCCCACCTGCTCACCGTGTGTGAGGACAGGACGGACTGTCAGAGGAACCGATTTACCAATGACGATGTAGACATTGGTTATCTTTAAACAAAAGCACTTCAGACATTAAAACTCCAGAATGAGAGCAACAACTAAAGCACGCAGTCACACAATCTGCTTTCCTTTCTCTCAACAAAAGAGCCAAGACGGAAACATTTATACAATCTGCAAATTTACAACAACAACAAAAAATGTTTCTTCGTCTTGACAGACGCGGAGGGTTTAGCTGAAAATCCAAACAGCATCTAATGCCCATGAGCAGCTGGCCAAGCTGTAAAGAAATCTAGAGAACTTTGAAAACAACAGCCTGTTCTGGAAGAAGTTTCCCTGGTGGATTAAACCAAGACGGAAAGACACAACAATGACGGCTAGTTGTGACAACCTGTCAAACATGGGGGGTGGGGGGGGGGGGGCTGCGTGATGGCAGAGTCACGCGTCTACATACGGCAGGTATCGTTCAGTTATGGAGTGATGGCTGATGGGAGATCACCGATCACAGATGCTTCAAGCTAACAGGTAGTGTAGGTAACCGTGCGACAGAAATTCAACATATGGTGAACAAGTTCAGCTTCTTTTCCATTACGTTTTTGTCTAAACAATTGCTTAGCAGCCAGTTTATTAGAGACTGAATACAAGATTTGTTATGAAATGATTAAAGTTGTGGTCATCACACCCTGGATGCAATCTAAAAAAAAAAAAAAACACCAGCTTATGCTTCAGGGGAAACATTTTTAAAGGTTTTAGCATCTTTTCATGTCTCAACAACCAACTTCCTGTGTTTTAGCGGGATATTATGTGATATCTACCAAATTTACGTACGAATGTGAAGTGAGAGGAAAAGGGTGGATGGCAGAATAACTCAGTCTCAGTCCGGCTGGATGCAGTGTGTCTGTGACCAGCAGTTATCACAGGGACAAATTCTTTAGGTCTGGACCATTTGAACTCATAGATATGCTTTGATCCTGACTTCCTTATCGTGGCTCTGCCCGGGGGTCTTAGGATTCTCGTTCTGCTAGACGGCAACCTTCTCCCCAACGTTGAGTCTTATGCAGCTCAAAGCTCGTTTTCTTCCAGCACTGCCTCCGTCTTTAGCTCTGTCTACCTTTTCCAAAGACTCTGAGCAGCTTGCCCCATTCCTGCTGAATAAAAGAATCCCCCAGCATGACGCCACCACCACCATATCATACAGCGGAGTGTAGGTGGTGGTGGTGGGAATGGGGGGACGTCTCATTGTCTGGACAGTCATTTTACCGGACAGCCTTGTCCATTTTGGGCTGATAAATTAATCGGTTCTCTGGGATGCATGCGATGCTCGGGATATTGTTTTGAAACTTGACCCCGCTTTAAGCTTTTCTGTAACTTTATCCCAGAGATGCCTGCCCTGCACGCCTGCCTGCCCTCTTTCTGAGGGGCCATTGGCCAATAAGAGCCCGCCTGGCCAGGTTTAGCTCCTTTGAATAAACGTACACACAGGCGGACCACATTTGGTGACTTTCTATAAGGGCGACCTACACCGGGTGTCAGAAATAAAAGACGGGGAACACAAATGACCGCCACAGTTCACACTTAAACCACTTTTCTGGGCGGGTCTGTCACGTGGAATCTAACCGAAGACACTTAGGTCTGTGGTTATAAGGCGAGGACATCTGCAAGGAGTAGCAACACCTTTCCAGGCCACCATAGCTCCGCCGGACTGTTGACTGTAGGAACCCTGGACAGCTCAGGCCCAAAAGAAAGGCCGCTGGCCGGGGTGACAGTATCATTGCAGAAAAAGCTGACTCCATGATTTAGTCTGTAGTTTCACATCTCCTTCTGCGACCACAGCCGTCTGTTCGTTTCTCATCTGGAAGTGGACGCGGCGTCTCCAGTGACCGCCGGGGCGTTTACTGAAAACGAACCAACTACAGACATGTCCAACCAAGTAGATTCAATCCCGCCGTGGCGCATGTTCCGTAGGATGTGCGGTCTCTGCGTGTGCGCAACAACGCTCCACGGCGGAGGGAGCGCAGGACCCACGGAGCTCAGGGGGCCTTCACGAGTTTGTTGTTGACATTCCTTGAAACTAAAGTAGACCAACAGCTGCGTGGCCCTAAAACAACACCATTAAAGCGCCATGGACTCACCGGGGGCTCGCAAATATGAGTTTACCTCCACTTCATCAACCGCGAGAGTTTAGGCGCTCCTTAAATGCCAGCTTAACACATGCGCGCTGCATTTTTTTGTTTGTTTGTTTGTTTTTGTATGAGTGAGAGTTTGGCGTTGTTCCAGGCCGGTCTTGATTAAAAATAAATTAAATAAAGGCTACATTTATTTACAAACTAGCCTGTTTTGAGGTGACGCGTTAACTCGGCTAATGCGCCCAGAGGTGCGAATAAACCCCGCCGCCCGTGGGGAGAACCTCCAGACCCACCTTCACTGCCCGCGGTCAGCCTGTGGAAGAATGCGCCGGCGGCCGGTGCTCCAAAGTTGGATGTGGCTGCCGTGTTTTCTCCGCGGAGGAACGTCTGCCTCAAAGCAAAGCGGCTCAGTAACGGACTGCCGGGGGAGGCGGCTCGACGGCGTCTCTGCGCCCGGGACGTGGAGCTTCGCAGGTGGACCAGCGGCGCGGTGGACGTCAGCTTCCTGTTTGTTGCACAAGGTGAGCCGCCTCCTCCACTGACTGCCGCTGCGTTTCTCTCCGCCAGCTGCCCCGCTCCATTCCTCCTCCCCACCCGCGGCTCCTCTCATCAAGTCCAGGGGGAGTGGAGCACGACTGGACTTCCGCCCTGACCCTCGGCAATAAAAGCGCCTCTGAACAGACGAAGTCAGGGGAGTGGACCAGCTACCATGTGGAAAATGGTGTACAGACATTCCAAAAAAAACAAAACAAAAAAAAAAACTGGACTTTTTTTTCCCTTCAAAGTTTGAAGACGTTTCGCTTCCGATCCAGAAAGCTTTCTTAATTCAAAATCTCTGGAGTAGTGTGGAGTTCCAAGTTTTCTAGCATTATAGGGCAATACTATAAAGCTTGGAACAAAAGCACTACTGAAGATATTTTGAATTGAAAAAGCTTTCTGGATGGGAAGCGAAACGTCTTTTAACTTTGAAAAAAAAAAAAGTCCAGTTTTGTTTTTTTTACTTTTTCGGAATGACCATGACCTGGATGACTGAGAATTTTTTTAGACCACCCTTGTTTTTCTCAGTTTCTTGGCTGCAGTTATCAAAAGCAAAGGTTATGCAATGCAGTTCTAACTGCTGTGTTCATCAGGCAACAAAAGCAGACAGCACATTCTGGCAGTAGGCAACAATGTTATAACTGATCATAGGTGTAAGTACCTAACTTATCAAGAAAACACACACCACACACACACACACACACACACACACACACACACATATATATATATATATATATATATATATATATATATATATATATATATATATATATATATATATATATATATATATATATATAGGGGCGACACAGTATATCACAAATTTATCAGCATCGCAGCATCATTGATCAAAATATGTTGTGGAGAATTGCCTGTAGTGTTTGCAGTGTTTGCCAATTATTTAAGCACACTACATTCAGCGCTCCTAATGTTTGGTGGCATCTCTTGTTTAATACAACATGAAAAGTTTAAGAAGGCTAAGAGGTGATAGAGTTGGTGAGAAACTACAGCTAAGTTGTTTCTTTGACAAAAAAACATCACAGGTCAGTCAGAGGCAGTTTTTTCATTAAAACCTTGTGTTTGAGATGGAAATAATGAATGTTTTTTGTCTTTTAGTAGCTGAATAGCCCACTCACTATCTGAGGTCTATGTTTGCTATGATCCTAAAGCAAAAAAGGCAACAACGCTTTGATTTTTGGTCTTTATTCATATCAACCTATATCCTTATTGCAACATTTACTAATAATAATGCATTTTGCAACTTTTCCTAATATATGTGACATTACAACAGACTTTTTAGAAACAGTTATAGACAAGAAAAAAAGAAAGAAAGAAAGAAAGAAAGAAAGAAAGAAAGAAAGAAAGAAAGAAAGAAAGAAAGAAAGAAAGAAAGAAAGAAAGAAAGAAAGAAAGAGACTATACTAGTACGGAGCGACCATTAGGATTTTATTTTGAAAGCCAACTGTTTCTTCCGCTGCTTTAGAAAAAACTTGTAGCGCGATAACATTCATCCAGCAAACATTTCTGTCATGTTTTCACCCAAATATTGTAGCTACATGTTCTTTTTGGGAACTGCATTCAAAATATGTGTATCATTAAAAAAAAAACGGATTGATGCCCACATGGTGTTTCTAACGTGTTATGTTTGGTTCACACTGAAAACAGTTTTTCGATCTCCCTATAAAGAAATGACGGAAATGTTTTTTAGCCATGTGAGCTACAGTAAGTGACAAGAAACGTGCATTTGTTCGTTCGTTCGTTTGTATTTTAACAATTAATTTAAAATCCCAACCTTGCTAATTAGCTGCTGCCGTCAAGCAGACAGCTCTCTAAAGAAACAAACTGGAGGCTTGATTGTCCAGCAGCAGTTTTAAGAGAAGAACAAAAACAAATTATAAAACTTTTTTTTATTATTTATTTATTTATTTTTTAGAAATAATTGCTTAATACAAAAATGTTTTCTTTAGAAAATGTAATCTTGGCTTTCAAATAACCACGGCTGCCAACTGTCAAGAATGTCCTTGCATAGAGTCCAGCCTACTAATCTTTTTGCCCAGCCTCCATGGATGGCCGCTGGATCTGCAGGAATGAATTACGCCTTGGTGAAAATCGCAAAGCACAGCAGGCCTTTGCTCCCATCTAGTGGTCAAATTATTAACCAATTTAATCAGTAACCTGTTTACAGGTAAATTTAAACAGTCATATTCAATAAATTAGAATATTATTGAAAAGTTCGTTCATTCCAGTAACTCAGTTCACTAAGGGAAACACATCATGTTGATTAACAAAGACTGGTGATGTTTTAAAGCCGTTATTTCTGTAAATTTAATTTTATTTTATTTATTTTTATAGTGTCCTGTCAGACAATGTAGTAATAAGAATTATTGTCTTAAGAGCCCAACAAATTTTACTTTCACAAGCGGAGCCTTACCGCTTTCACCGTAGTGCTCCACTTGATTTATACATGCATGTAGCTTTATTATAATTTATGCAGGAAATATTTGATGTTATATGGACGCTGAAAAAAGAAGGTAGAAGAGAAATAAAAAAAAGAAAAGATTAAATAGAAAAAGGAGAGAAAAAGGAGAGAACGATACATCCTCAGTCTGATCTTCACCTGCAAAGAGAAATGTAAAAAGAACAGCACAACCAGCTAATAAAGTGTTATAGATACATTCAAGTAATGCCTTGATGCCATCACTGAAGAATATACAGTATTAATTAGTATGACATGTATAAAGTGACAGCTGAAGATAATAATAGGGATTTTCTGTTATTTCTGTAAATTATGTCCGCTCCCCCACCACCATCCCCACCTCCAGCAAATTAAAACACAGCATTTAACAATAGAATATTGCATAGGACTAATAAAAAAAGTAACTTTTTTTTTTAAATGGGGTCCCCAGAAAAGGGGACTTAATGAAAAGCATGTTTAATATCAATTTAAGGGTTGCTTTTTTTAAATGCACCTTTAATCTGACAGACAAGACTATTTGCCCATATAGATATGATGCAAATCATTATGAGTATGTTGTCAGGCAAGTGTCGGTACAGAAATGTGCAGTCAGCTGCATTTAAAGTGTAATACCAACCTTCTTTTTCCAATATCCTCCTTCAGGTTTCACTTGGAGGTGAAGAAACATGTTACACATCACCAGACTGTTCTTTAATCAAACATAAAGAAGCAATATGTGAAAAATAAGTTGCTGGCAACAAAAGCAACAATAGTTTGATGGAATGGTCTTTTCACAAGATCAGCTCTGCTCTCAGTTTATTACCGTCTGATTCCAGAGCTCCTGGGGTTTGTTCTGACACAACAACATTCACAAATCAAAGTCATGCTATGTTCCCTTTAGATAAACGGGGCTTTTCTCCAGGAAAACAAGCCGTACTGGTTTAGCTGCTTTCTAACTGCATGAACATGTTAACGGGTCAGATGTCTGGCCCACGGGTTACACTAGTGGACTTCTTTGATTACTGCAAGCGGTACCCTCAGCATAAACATCCTTTTAAAAAGTAGACTATTTTATTTAAGTTATGGATTCGTTAAATATTATTCTTACCATGGCTGCACTAAAAAGGGAAAATATGCAAAAGTACAGCAAATGGCTATAATGATAAATGATAAATAAACCACTGCTACCAGGGACATCCAAGTTTATTCCAAGCTCCAGGGTGATTGTATCTGTATAGAAAGCAGTGTTTTGTGATTGGAGTGCAAATGCAATAGCTTATAGAATAACCTACAAATAAAGGCAGGGGATAAACAGCGGAAGAAAAAAAAGAATAGCTTTCTAACGTTTCCCTTCCATTTGTATTAGAAATTAGCGTTAATGGCCATCCAAACACTCAAACAACAAATATAGACTTAAAAATGCAACATCTAGAGTTATTTGCTCAGATGAGAGAACACATCCTTTTGATTTTCCAGTTATTTCTAACGTATTGGTGATTATTTTAGAGGCATTTGTCTTTTGCAAAGCAGATGTTTTAAAAAGATATACACAAACAAAAAGTACTTAACACAGTATTTTTATGATTATGTTTTAAAAATGAAAAGTATATCGTCACGACTGTAATACCTGGAGTGTACATATCAGCTACTGTCACTCCTTGTCTTCTTTTAGTTATCCTTTAACACCTTTTAGAGGATTTCCAAGTAAGCCGCCAGAGGTGGGGAGTAAATAGCAACATTTAATTTGTTAGATTTATTTGAGTAACTTTTTGAAACAAAAAAATAAGGCCTACCTATAGGAGTAGTTTTTCTGCATCATACTGTTAACTTCTACTTGCATAATGACATCATTTTGAAGTAACGCTAGTCTTACTTGGGGACAAATTCTGGCTCCTCTGACCACCTGCAGTTACTTCACTGAATGAGGAACATACACGCTTGGACCCGAAACGCAGCGTCTGCATTCCGGTTTGATGGCCTGCTCCGTTGCTCTAATGTTATTTTCTTTCCGCTGGACTCGTTTTTGCCATTTGGAAGTCAGGTGAATACACAGGAACCAGTGGATGATGTCACTGGAAGTATTTTGTTCTGGCACATATACACCACCTACTGTAAGTATTGCTTTCAGTACTTTTGGAATAGAATTTAACTTAAGCCGAGCAAATTCTTTTATCACCTTTATTATTTTTTGTATTTTTTGTATTTTGGTATTTAACCTTTTTTTTTTGATATTCTTGTTTTGTGTTGTGTATTTGTTATTTTATATACTTATGTTGTTTGTTGTGTACAGCACTTTGGACAGAGGTATCTGCATTAAATGTGCTATATAAGTTTTTTTTTTTAATTAATTTGAACTTTTGTATATGTCCAGCACCTTGTTGACCTTCGATAATATAAAGTGCCTTATAAATAAAGATTGTATGGTAACTTTTTTTTTTAACCCTTCCTTGAGTAATTTTCTGGATGATTACGTCATACATCTTCTTGAGTAAAAATATATCAATGTAGTGCTATTCTTACTTTAGAACAGCTTTTTGCTACTTTACTAATGCATGTAGCAGAAACATGTTTTGCTGTAAGTCTCTAGGCGGTTGGTGAGTTTCAGACAAAACTTAATAAGTGACATCATGCAGCAGTTTCTCAGCCAAACGTTGGTATTACATGGTGTAGGCTGTGTTATTTTATTTTTTTCCTATTGGGGCTGATTGTGGATTTCGTTCCATGCATTCTGAATGCACATGGCTAATACAGAAACCCCTGAGAAGTGAAAGCCATCACATTGTCACCAGATGCCCTGCCACACGAGGGCAGCATAGAGCTTCCCGGCTCATCTTGCCGTCAAACAAGACTATCAAGAACTTCTTCAAGCGCAGTCAATAAAACAAGTTCTTGACCAGACTGAACATGGTGGCATCTGACACCCTTAACGCGTGCCTGATGGAACTGCATGACCACATTCTGCAGGCCCTGAAGCGAACCACAGCTCATTTGGTCCGGATTTGGACTAAAAACGCTGAAGAAACATGTTTCAGTGGACCTCACCAGACACGTAGACGTTAGCCGTGTGCCATTTTCCCTGACCTATGGAGGGCAGGGTCACAAGACTCTCATAATGTTCTCATTGTCTGAAATTTGCTAAACATGAACTGGGCTCAAAGGGAGCAGGCTGTGCAGCCTAGGTTGGGTCCAGCATGCTTCCATTACTGCCTCTCTTATTTAATTAAATGTACCCTAACTCGTTCCAAACCCACACTGTGCGTAATCTCATCACCCGTGATAAGCGTGTAATAAAAAGCACATTCAACTTGAAAGGATACCTTAGGCGAATGCGTATAATTAGGGATATCAAAATATAATCATTTGTTTAATCGTTAGAGCTTGCCAAGAGGTATGTAATTGCTTCAAAGATGTATGGCCGGAGTTGGATTGCGGTGTCTGGGATCCGACCGGGGACTGGATTTGGCATGCACATAAAGGCAGGACCAGGGACAGGCCTGAGGGCCAGCTTCCTGTTTTGCATGTCTGCGCTGTGGCCAGTTGGGATGCTTACTTCATAAATCCTATTATTTAAAGACAGATTTGGGGTGATAGAATGTGACATTTTAACAGCTAAACACCCAATGTGATCATCTGTTCAGACTGACTGAGGGATATCTCATTGAGTTTTGGGGATTTCGTCTCATACGCTCGCTCTGTTGTGAAATTCAAATACTTCCTGGGAGACGTTTCGGTATAAATTAGCTCGATGTTTGACATTTATTTCCGAACGAGGTTGTGTTTCTACGAATGTTAATGGCCTGATGTATAATTGGCTTTCAGTGATTACATGTCTCCCGCCCTCCCCAGAGGCTGGATAATGACCATTAGTCCGAACTGGTTTATAATATATCCAACAGTATCAGAAGAACAGGTGCTGGCCCTTAATGATCCCAGTGGGAACTCGCTTTTAGATTTGATTAATTGGAATGTTAACAAAAGAGGAGCTATCCTAATAGCCTCTCGTTGCCAGCCTTGCGGAAGTGTTTAGAGGCCCGAGAGAGGAAAGGGGCTTCAAAAATAGCCTCCGTCAGCGCACGATGGGGAAAGAACAAAACAAAAGAAAACAACTCCTGCCGTTTAAAATCCCAACATGGCAATTTGTAGCTTATAATCAAGTGAACGGAAGCATTTTATCGCATTTCCCCCTTTTACAGTATAAACTGGCGAGTCTTCCGCCACATCCACGGCAGGAACGAGCACGGCAGTAGTCGGCCTAACGCCGCTGCAGGCTGACTGCCGCTGCTGCTGCTGTGTTTGTTTGTTTATACGGGTTCACTGGCACAAAGTTACCCCTCAGAGGTGATTCAGCTTTTATACAGGGACTTGAAGTAAAGGTTGGTCATCATTTGGGTAATTTCCCTGATCTGGAGAGAATTCTTGCATTGTAAAAATATATCTTGAATTTCAATCAAGCCCATTCATTATTAATAATAATAATCTCTCAACATAAGCTTTTTTTTTATCTTAAATACCAACTATATATTTTGATTTCAATCTTACTGAAGACATGCGGCATGACGTGGAGTCAGGCACATATATATGCAGATTTTTAGTGGGATTTTAAGAGCTGAATTTCATCTGACTGCCTGTGAATGCGTGTATTGTCTGTCTGTAGGATTTTGAATTTTTGAGCTGCTATCTTTGCCAGGACACACTTTTCAAAGAGACTTTTAATGATGCTTTTCCCTGATTTGAAATAAATAAATAAACCGTTATTCTTGTTCCCTGTGTGCCGTGCGCAACACGGAGCGGTAAGGCTATGTCTGCAATGGTTCCATTATGTTGCTGTTAGAGCAACAATTTAAGTTTGTTAACTAGATAAAGCTGTAAAGTGCGGTCGCTTTGCCCAACATGTTAGCATATCATAAGAAGGATTTTGGGAAGGTTTTAAATGTAAGCCAATAAAACTAATTTTAAAATTGTTTGTGGTGTATCCTGTTGTGAAAGTAAGATTAAATTCTAACACAAACTACTTAAAAAATCTAATTTTATCAAGATGTTTTGATCAGAATTGAGCTGGAGTTGTTGTTTCAACCAACCTTTATTTTAATTCATTGTGTGCGTTGTCCGGCAGAGGACCATGAAGCGTAAATGATGATCTGAGTTGAATTGTATAAGGAATATATCCCCTACGTAAAAGTTATAAACTGTCATTTAGACATTTAATTGATAAGCTTCTGTGTTACCAATGTCCAGCTTTAAGTCGTTCGGCCACAGCAGTAGCTTATTGCTCAAACCAAGACTTAGGCTAAGTAGCACACTGTAAAAATAAATCTTAAAGGATTCTAAATATTAGCTATTAATTAAAAACATGGAATTAGGCTGTAAACAATGTGTTTAATAAAGGTTATGTTTTAAATATATCACCTATGTTTTCATGTTGATAAATCCTAATAACTAATAACACGTTTGATTAGAATTGAACTAAAGATTTTTGGTTTAGCCGTTATTCTTTTGTTGCTGGCATAGAGCAGCACATAACCCCCTCAGTCTGATAGGGTTACATGGGCGGTGATATCAAAGAACACGTCGACATAGAAAAGGCTAAGAACTGTTATAATTCATACCGTTGAGAAACTCTTTAGTGTGTGATCAAGAATTCAAGTTTTTGAGCTATCTTGTCTTTAGCTAGTTCAGCTGTACATAATAATAATACATTTTTTGTTTTTACTATGGTGGACCAACCAGATGAGCTAGCAGAAGTTCTTGCAGAGATAGAGGGGATCTTCTGCATCCATTTATCTCATTTGGCCCCACTTCTCGTAACCGCTGCTGCGAAACTGTGTTTCAGGTCTACCATTTGTTACTGATCAGTCTAAACCTACAGGTTTAGGATTTATAGCCTATTTAGGATAATGAAAATTAATTGACATATTTTAAAAGGCTATTATAATCTGCTTGGCCTTCAGATGTTTGCTAATTCTGTTTAATTACCGAAATCTACACTGAGAAATAGTGCCAGTACTATTTGCCACATATTTAGAAGCTCATATTTATCTAATCACATTTGATTTGTGATTCATCTCATTTGAACTGATACATTTTTAAAAAAGGATTTTTTATTCAATTGTCTTTTAGTTGTTCAACTGACACAACCTCAGTTTCAAAATATCAATTATGATTTACCCAAAACAAATGCAAATTATTGCCGACATTTTATCTCTTATTTTTCTAAATTCCAAGTTTCTTTTATCGGTGTACATACATGAGGACACGCTGTTTCATAATCTTTGTTTTGACCACCTGTCAGGCTGACCAGGAGGCACATGGGACATTGAAGTGGCACTGAAAGGTCAATGACTGATGATTTTCTCTGGGCTCCTTGAATGGATGATACCGTGTTGTATTTATAGTCAAATGGGATCTCTGGACATCGGATGAACCCTTTTGTTGACCCGAGGCCCAGTTAACAAATGTGTTATTCCTATTTATAAACTCTAGCTGTGGATCAACACACAGTACTACAATCATTTGGCATTATTAAAGAATTATTGCATGTAATCCATTGTTTCGTGGGGTTGTCATTAAGATAGGGATCAGCAGCAGTGAAAACATCACGTAGATCACCGTGGACAGTTGGAGATTCACCACAGGAAAGCAAACATGGCTAAATTTATCCCAGGGTTGGGCAGATTTGATGCAGGCAGATCGAACCTTCAGTGTTCCTTCTCCTAAAAATGACAGAAGAAGAAAAAAAAAACTCATGTGGTGTTGAACAATTGCCGGATTTTCTCCGAATCAAATCTCGGCCTATTTTCCTGTTTGGAGCAGATGTATACCAAACATTGGTGACCCCCTACTCTCCTTTTCAATGGGTTCGGGGTGCTGTGCGGGCGCTTCTAGGTGGAAACTGTTGCTTTTCGAGCTCAAACATCAGCCAGAATGTCAGGAATTCAATTGTGCGCAGGCATTTGGGAAACCTGCAACCTGCGTGTGACTTGACCGGCCGGGTCGCATCGCCGGTGTCCTGCGGAGCATGCAGAGCAGAGAGGCTGTCAGACGCGGAACGGGTCCAGGTACATGTGCGCTCCCGCGTCCGCGTTTGTGTGTAGCACACACAAGAGAGAAGGGAGCACAAAGCGAGGGTCAAATGCGTTGCCTCCACAATAAGTTGACCTCATTCGTCTTGTTGATTATAATCTGTCATCTCCGAGAGCGCAACAAAGGATACAATCGTGGTTATTCAGGGAGCGCTCTGCGGAAAGAGACGCGGAAAACAAACCGCGCATTGCGCTAAACCTTTTCACCTCGGCGGAGAACGAACAGTGGACTCGGAGAAATATATTCACCACCTTGGCTAAATGAGCTTTTATCAGCATGACCCTCTGTGCGGCGACATGTGGGAGAACAGCGGTGATTGTTGCTCCGAACATCGCCGACCAGGCCGATGACGCAGTCGAATGTGCGCACAAATATTTTCAAAGCGCCTTTCCCCCTTAACACTCAGGCCTGTACCAGTGGCTGTCCTTCAGGCGAAGTAAAATAGAAGGTGTGGATACAACACATCCATCCATTGAAATCAAATCAATAGGTAAAATAGGTGTAACAATTTACACACGTTTTATTTGCACACATCTGATAAATAATGTAAGTTTTAACAGCTAAAATACGCCTAATACTTTTAGAATTGTATTCTCAGACAGTTAAAAATCAAACCCTTAAGAACCTTTTATTTACATTAATTCATTTATTTATTCCCCTAATCATATCTGTCTATTCTTTATTTTACGCTGACAAACTTTAGACACCTAAGCCAGCATTTGTCAGTTTATAATGTGTTCATCAAATTGCATAACCTGTTTCAAATGACTAAATGCGGAATGCTCTTCCTTTGATATTCATTTAAAACCTATCAGCTTGGATCAGTTTATGCCAAATGAAACTGTGACTGTTATCAATCAAATGGAAACACAAAACATTTGGTCATGCAACGGTTCATAATAATAACATTTAGACACTCAAAATCCACATACAGCCAACTTATTCAGTCAGCAGACATTGTTGAATAATCTTGCAGCTGCATTATGGCGCAAAAAAAAACAGCTTGTTAGCTGCGGATAATCCCCCTCCATCACACCAGACAATTCTGCCTGGTCCCCCATGGAGTCACAGAGTGCCTTCAGTGTTTGTGAGCAAATTAAGGATGAGTTTGTGATTAAAGCAAAAAAAAAACTTACTCAACCTGTTTAAATCAAGCCTTCTTTTACAACATGCAAAAACCAACTCCAACCAGCTACTGCTCATTGGAACCGAGTGCCCCAGAGTGAAGAGGCTCAGCTTGCTATAGCCGGTTTGTTGTTAGCATTAGCGCCGGGCCTAAACTAGCTAAAGATGGATCAAAACTTCAATTGACAGCTTGGATCTTTAAATAAAATAAAAATATACAGTGAAGTTCTGTATAGTTATTACCTCTGATGGTTTCACTACCTGGAATATATAGATGTATGAAATATCCTCTGAGAGGATACTGTTTCCTAAAACTAAAACAGAAAATATAGGTTGCCATGTTAGCAGTTCCTAAATGACTATAATTTAAAGAGTCAGAGTAAGAGACTCATGTTTTGGTTGCTGTTTGTTCAGCCAAAGGACTCTGGTGTTAAAGGTACATGGGCAGGGTCTGCAGGCTGCATCCATTCACCTGATTAGCTGGAGGCGAGACTTCTGGTATCTTTCCCAAACAACCAAGACTGCAACATGCCATCTTCAGTATAGTTCCGCAAATGACGTCCTGTTGCAAAATCCAAAGGTTTACTACACTCTTAACGGATTGATGAGTTGCATTTGATCAGATGGATTGATAAAGTAGCAGTTGTGTTTAGAAAACTGGTGACTGGTAAATGCCGATAGGATGCAGACCTTTACTAACCACTGATGTGTCTGATGGACAGAAACCTTTAAAGGCTGAGTTTGCTCAAATTGGCAAAATAAGTTATTCTGGAGCTGTGTCTGTCTAGGTGTTAGCCTGCCACCCTCCTGAGGATTTCTTACAATTTACTGGGCTCTATCCACCACATGTTCAGTAGCTATTACTGATAATAAATTTATAAAAACTCACTTAGAAAAAAAAAAATCTGTGCTAAATTTTTGCCCCGGCAACCTTTTAATTTCAAGTCTTTATCTTTTAACCTATTGTATTTGTTTATAAGGCAGCCCATAAACATTTCAGACATTATTTTTAAATTTAAGGGCAGCTTGGAGCAAATATCTTCAGGTAAATTCTGCTCTAAATGTGTTGAATTGTTACCAATAATTAAATAATGATAAAATACGCCCCATATTAACCATAAACTACATTTAAAAACAGCTATGCAAACCTAATTGCTGTGTAATGCCTGCAAAAACTAATTATAGTGCACTAGCCTGCTAACTTCTCGAGGAAATTCCAGCCTCCAAATGTCTCTAATATGGGGTAAAGGGGAAAAAACGAATGTTTGTTTAAAAAGCCATTGGCGTTAAATGTTAATCCGATTCATTGGTTTGATGCATTTAGATATGGCACATTTTAATCCAACAACTTTTAATGTCATTTAATTTCTTTTAGACATTATGAAAAAGCAGAAACAACAACGTATGGCATCTGAACACTGTAATATCAGCCCTAAAGAAGGAGGATTGAAGGCGGCGTCTGCCAGCATGAACCTCAACCGGCTTTGTCTGTCTCAGCGCCCAAGACATCCTGTAAACCATGCAGGCCCATTGTTCCGGCTTCCCTGGCTGAACTCGGATCCTCTCTGTGCGTTTGCTCACCTGCAGCACCGAGCCCGTCCACCCTCCTGCATACTACGCCTGCGCACACATCGGGTTTTGCCTCACAGGCCACGAGTTCCACAGAGAGAGCAGCGCTGAAGCGCGCCGAATGCATGCGATGCGCAGCACGGTGACCGTTCTGGAGTGGGCCCCGACACGAACCACTGGAACATAAAAATTATTATGGCCTGACGGAGCCGACACTTCAATCAGCTCTCGACATTCCCGTCTTTGACAAAACCCGAAATTATTCATATGTCGCCGGAATATTATTTCGTGTAAAACACGTTTCTGCTTTCTTTCTGGGAGCTTGTTTGGAATACTCTCGCCTTTCAAACGCGCCCTTATCTCTTTCTTGTTTACAAAACATTAATGTGAGGAAGCCGAGGACGTACACAGCTACATTTCAGGCTCGCTTCAGCGCTCCTATCTGTGCGTAAAGGAGGACGGAGAAGTGTCCAAGTTTCTGCGCCTGCATGGCGCGCCGGCCGCCAGCCAGCCCTCTGCACGATGACGTTTTTATTCCCTCTCTTCTCTCTCCCTTTGAGTCTTTGGGGTTCGACACAGCACAAAAAGCATAAATAAATAAACAAACAAACATTTTTGTGTTTGGGCACGTCTGCTTTTGCAGTGGAACGTTTTAGAACCAGACCCAACAAAACCCAGAAACATTATGCACGCTCTATTATATAATTTAAGATTGTATATACCATCTGTGTGATCTGCCGTCGGAACTGGGCGAAGTTCATTTACGAGCGACTATAAATGATCTGTGGAAAGCGAGCGGAACACAATTTCAGGTATTTCAGCCTGTTACTTTAGGCCCCTACTGAACCGCTGTAAACATGGTCGAGATAAATTGAGTTGTATCATATTCAATAGGATAAACATCACCAGTGCATCATAAATTATTGACACTTTTATTCTATTAAGTCGATTACAACATCTAGATGTCACTAATGAAAGCTGGTATCTATTGAGTTATTTGCTGCTGTTTTGCCCTTTCTATTGTCTTATTTAGC
This sequence comes from Fundulus heteroclitus, assembly GCF_011125445.2. NCBI lineage: Eukaryota > Metazoa > Chordata > Actinopteri > Cyprinodontiformes > Fundulidae > Fundulus > Fundulus heteroclitus. The sequence continues at coordinate 5,542,393 of NC_046378.1, read as the reverse complement.
TCAGATTAAGACCTAATCTTTGTTATAAAGAGGCATCCCAGCTCTCTAAACAGGGAGAGACAGAAGAACAAGCCACTCACTCTATGTTTGTCAGATTTTATATGAGTTGTGACCTTATTAACTCTGAAAAAAAAAAGGGAAAAACGTAATGGCGACCTACTCATGCTCTCTCCAGCACAAAGCCCATTCTGTGGCGTCGGTAAGTGTGTGTGTGTGTGTGTGTGTGTGTGTGTGTGTGTGTGTTTTGTTTCGTGCAGGATGATGAGCTCGTGTTTGACAGCTGCTGCGGAGAAGGTGGGTTTGGATGGAGGTGAAAGCGCGGATCCATCTCCTGGCGCACACAGAGTCCTGTTGGACAGACGCTGAACTGTATGATCTTTGGAAAGTTATCCCGAAGCTAACTTGGTGGGATCTGAGGTGTGAGGATGCGCGGATGGGCATTTCACAGACAACAGCTGAGCAAGAATACCCGTGACTGGATGCCAGAACAGGAGCCGTAAAATGCCCCTTGTTTTAAAATGTTAAAAGGCGGGTGGTTTTTTCCCCTCTCGCGGTGACGCGACTAGAACCACCGGTAAACGCAGGAGAGAAGACATTGGCCTAAAGGCAATTTTTTCCCACCAGTGTATGCCTCAGTAAAAAGGGCAGCCTGTGGAAAATGGAGCAGACTCGCCAGGGACAGCCCAGAGGGACGCAAAGGATGGATGGTTTCAGCAGAAAGCATGAAATAAAAAGGAGCAGTCTGAATGTTTTATCTACGGAGTGTAGATTCATCCTGGGATCACTGAAATAAAAATAAATATTACCACTACTACTACGATTATATTGTTATGATTGTGATTATTATTATATTTCGTTGTTTTTATGTGTTGAATTGACTCTTATTTATTAACTATCTGTAATATTTTATGTAGTTGTAATATTAATGTTATTTTAATAATAATAATAATAATAATAATAATAATAATAATAATAATAATAATAATTTACCTTTTACTTTAAATTTATCTTTTTATATTTTAACCGTACCTGTGACATTTTCTTTTAATATCAGACTGACGAGTGATGGTAGCGTTATTTTTCATAATTTATATTACCATGGGTTTTATATATATATATATATTTTATCTTTATTATTCCTGTATTATTATTGTTAGTAGTAGTGTTTATTATTACGTTATTTCTACAGTATTACTAGTTTAGATGTTATTTATGAGAAGGATTGATAGATAAACTTTTTTTTTCTTTCCATTGCCCGAAATTTTAATTTGTGGGCATGCATTTCATGTAGATTTCAGGTCTCATTTAGTGCCAAGGAAACTGCAGTAAATAGGCTGGACAGCCCCTTTTCATCTCCGGGTAACGAAGCCATGTCTTTAATGAAGTCAAATAAATAAAAAACAAAATATCATACAATTTTTACACTACAAACATGATAGACAATGATTGTATTTTCGGCTTTCGCATTCTGGGGAAAGCACAATTTCGGACAGAAATTGTGTAGTAATGATGCTCCAATGCTATTAATGTTGATATAAATATATACATTATATAGACATTCATTAAAATCTAACGAGATCGTGGCATATCTAGTAAAGCATATTTGAGCCATTTTTATTTCAGAAAAGGGTCCCCTAATTTGCGCTTAAATGATTTCCGCAACCTGCACCGCAGTTGGTTTGAAATTTTTCTTTCATTTTCTAAAGCGGTCTAAAAACAACAACCTCTGCCGCAGTTTCGTCTACGTTAGATTCAGTGAATTCAGTCCCCAGTGGTTCTCGCAGCCTAGAAAGCACAGAACAGATTACTTCACCACCGCCGTATTCTTTTTAGAAATACAAGTTTATTAAGCAATTCACAAACCTAGAAAAAAAAAAAAAAAACAGGGCAAAGTGCTAATTAAGATGTAACATGGCCCCAACATGAATGAGACATATCTAATCACATTTATTTAGAAAACACGTTATAATAATTAGAAAGATTAACAAAACCTGGCACTGACTGGCGTCATACTACAATTTACATCTTTACAAACATGTAATGAAGAGATTAAAGCCCTGAATTGTATTTTTCTTTTGTTTTTGTTTTTTTTGGACGTCTGATGGATCTTTTCCCGAAACCTTCTAAAGCCAACAACATTTTTTCCCCCGACTAAGACTAACTGTGCAGGCCTTGCTCTGTGCAGGTTATTTTAGGTCAGAACGGACCCCGGTCTAATTACAGATTCAAGCACTGGTTTCAACAGGGCATCTTACACCCTCGTCTCATCAGGAAACAATCTGAGCGAAGCCGTGCGTAAAGGAGCTCTTTACGCACACTAAAAAAGTTAGCTGCACCTGGAGTTGGGTCAGCGAGCCCGCAACAAATGCATACTATTTTTTTTGTTTGTGTGTGTGTCACGGTGAACACAAAGCATAGAGCCGGTGGCCATCAGTCCGAAGGTTGTGCTACCTGCTGTACGCCGATCACTTCCATTTTGTGAAACGCTCTCCCTCAGTTAGAGCTCATATTTCTCCATCGGCTTTCCCATCAGCTGGACCCAACAAAACAAAAAAAGCTCATCGGAACGGTCTCTCTTTAAAAAAAAAATACTGTTGGTTCTGTTTTGAAATCACTGGAATCAACTCTCAGAGTCTTCATTTGTACAGAGAACAGTCCCAGCGGGTAGAGTTTAAATATCAATCCTCGTGTGTAACGCCGAGTGTTTGGTCTCGTGTTCCCAGTAAGAGCAGTGCATCATGGAGAGCTCGGCGGGCTGGCGGGAGCAGGCGAACTGCAGGCCGGCTCCGTTGCTGGAGGAGACCGGGGGAGGCGCCGCGGTGGCCGGGCTCAGCTGCTGCGCGTGGTGCGGGTGATGGTGGTGGCTCATGCCGTTGTAAGAGTTTACCATGCTGGGCAGCGCCATGCTCTGCACCCGGGAGTAGGGGTTGTAGGATGTGGGGCCGGTGAGCCCCTTCACGTTCACCGGACTCACGTTGCCGCCGGCCATCTGACAGGACGTGTAGGACATCGGGGTGGGCGGCTGGCCTAACGACCAGGAGTTGTTCATGAAGCTGGACTGCAGGTACTTGGGTGGGGTCAGGTAGCCGTAGCCGTCCCCTCCGAACAAGGCCTTCCCCGGCTGGAAGTGCGCTGGCGGGGGTCGGAAAGGCCGCTTCATCCTGCGCCGTCTCCTGTAGTTCCCCTTCTCGAACATGTCCTCGCAGGCCGGGTCCAGGGTCCAGTAGTTCCCCTTCCTCTCGCCGCCACCTTCCCGCGGAACCTTGATGAAGCACTCGTTGAGACTCAGGTTGTGCCTGATGCTGTTCTGCCAGCCTTTCTTGTTCTTCTCGTAGAAGGGGAACTTGGTGATGATGTACTGGTATATACCGGACAGAGTCAGGCGCTTCTCTGCGCTCTCCCGGATGGCCATGGCAATGAGAGCGACGTAGGAGTACGGCGGTTTCTGGGACGGGTCCGGCTTCTCTGCCGCCTTCTCCTGGTCCGGCTCCTCTTTGGGCCGCTCCTTCTCCTTGGTCGTGTTGGTGTCATGGATCATTAAGGCCATTGGGTCCTCCTCCGGACTTTGGTAAGTGGCCATCATTGCGCACGCCGACGCGGATTAACTCCAGTCCGACGAGTTGAAAAGCCAAGCTTCTTTGCGCAGAAACAGCGTTTTGCAGAAGCACAGGACGCAGCTCGGGTCGAAAGCACAAGGACCAATCGTAACTTTGCATCAAACCTTCGTGTTTCTGTCACTGAACACCGTTGTAGACTGATTGCAAAAGGCACGACTCAGGTTGTGGTCTGTGAGCTCGTAAGCCCGGCCCCTTTCTCGGCTCATTTTGCTCCAATGCTCTCCGCGGAGCGACGTAGCGCGCTGTGATTTGCGCCCGGATTCTTTTATCCCGCCTCCGGTAGTCACAGTCAATGGAAATATTAAGCCCCTCAGCACACGTTTAAATCTGTGCGTATTAGTCAAAACAGGACAACGTGGATATAGACTTTGTTTCATCCAAACAAGAGAGAAAACAAACAGCTAAATCTATTATGGATGCATGTTATTACATCTGAAGGAAATCGGTGTTACTCATTTTTTTTAGCTGTATTGGCACATTTCTGTTTATGATGACTATACATGTATTCACACTAGAACATAAAATCATGTTTTGATGTTTTAGCACAGACGAGCTGTTACATTTAATCAACAAAACGGCTCCGACAAATAAGAGTCGATTGTATCTTTGGAGATTTATATCGATATTTCTGAATAGCCGTCATGCAAGTTTATCAGCTAAAACACTCTTAAATAAATTACATTGCAACCGATCTTTCTCTTTCAAATGTACATACAGAACAAAAAAATTACCCAAAATCAAACGCTTATTTTATGATAATGTGAATTATTTGTCATTTGTTCTAACAAAGAAGCCAAATAAAAAAAAATAAAAATAAGAATTGATTGGGAATGAAGGGATAAAAATATTACTAAATAACAGTGATGAAAAATTCGCTTTCATTCTAACAATATAGCCAATTTATTAGAGAGCAACAGCTCAGAGACTGACTTAGGGCTTAGAAAAGCTCGCTTGCAAGTTTGACTTTAGCATTAGGGCTAAGGCTAATCTTGTTAAAGCTGGATACAAACGTTAAATTCCTGCTCCAGCACAGAAAGCTCGATTTCACCACAAATACCGTGATTGTTCTTTATGCTTTCACAGCGCCACTCACACTGACCCGCATCTGCCTCACACTGCAATAAGAATAAAAGTTAGATGTCTTTATCAAAATGTTTAAGGGAAGATTTGTTGCCAAAATAAAATGAACGTCGCAAGAACTTCATTTTTATAGTGTATTCTTTCAGTGAAATTGCCTTACTATGTATTTATTGTTTTGTTTCAAAAGTCTTAGGTTCTACTTTAAACACGAATAGTGGCCAAACGCAGAAAGTGACAGCACCCTGCGCACCAATTCCACGCACATTTGCGAACTTTGGCGTGTTCGCAGCTTCTTGGAGAACCTGGACCGAGCCAGTGCGGCTTAATTAGCTCGCAGTGCGTGCAGAGGTATCCATTTCTCCGACCACCCATGAGGGTCCCCTCGGCTTTCCCCGGGAGTGGATTTCCGTGCTCCGGGAGCCCGTGCAGGTGGAACAGCACTGGCATGTGTGTCATCAGCCTGCAGCCACCCTGCAGCCATGGCTGCGGCAGCTGAGCCGCGGCGAGAGCCAACCATCTCTCAACGCTATTACCACCGCCTCACAGCTCCGAGCCATGTTTTTTTCTCTTGACCCCCCCCCCCCCACCATGTTTAAGATAGAAAGCATTTCCCGATCATCTCAACACCATCATTAATGCCTCTGTTTTGTAAGCATTCTCCTTTAAATATGACATCCTTCAGTGCGTTCGGCTAATTAATCTATCCTATCACACAGGATATATATGTAAATGCATATAACTTCATTCAAGGAATATAGCATTACATAATCAAGCAACCTTTTCTATCAGACCTACTTTTTCTTAGAAAAAAAATAGAATATATATATATATATATATATATATATATATATATATATATATATATATATATATATATATATATATCTATTACATCAAAATAGACATTTTCTATAGGTATCATGGAGTTATTTACATCTAGATTTTTTTTATTTCGACTAAAAAAGGAGATCATTTGTAATTTTTCAAGAAAAGCACCTATATCGGGAATGAGAAGGTATATCTGTTGCTTGATTGATTTAACGATTGAATTATTGGCCAAATAACTATTTTGTTTTCTTTTCTTTTCCACCCTCCTTTGTGTGTAGGATGTGTTGCGGGAAAAGTCTGCGCCTCCTATTGAAACGGCGCTAAAAAGAAGCATAATCCAACAAAGCCTCGAGGGGAGACCCTAAAAGCCCCAAGCTAAATAAATAAACGAAGAAGTAAATAAATACAAAAAAAAAAATACAAAAAATAAAATTATATATATATATATATATATATATATATATATATATATATATATATATATATATATATATATATATATATATATATATATATAGCTAGAGAGAGAGGGAGACATAAACTGATTAAACATAATTAATTAATTAATTAAAAAAGTAACAGAGAAAATTGCCTACAGATAAAACAATTAAGGCAAAGTAAAATTACAAAGTAAATTGCCATAACAGATTTTCAGGCTAAACAGGCTAAACAGAGATATAAATCTAGTAGCCAAAATATGGAACAGTTGGATCTTCTCTCCATAGTATAGGTTCTTCTCGCGGTATTTCAGCGCTTCTGTTCTGACCAGGTTATCCGCTGGTACTGAAAGCTTGTCGGGTTTGCGCTGCTGCGTGCACGCGCCTCACGTCACAACAAAGACGTAAACAGATGAACAATCCGTAAACAAAACACGGGACCCTGAAACTTGAACTGGCGGCTAGCAACAGGCCTCAGAAGCGCTTAGGAATGTCCCTTTCAAAGTAATGGCTTTTTTTTTTTTGGCACAACAGACGATAACAACAAAGACAAATACAATTAGAGAAATTAAATCTGTAACGTTGTAAGTCACATTCAAAACGTTCTGATTAAAAAGGCCACCTATAATAAAATTAAAATAAATATGTAATATAAAATACGTCTAACGTTTTTAATCATTATTTTAGACTTTTTAAGGTTTGTACGTTCTATTTTTTTTCTTTGTTATATACGTTAAAGTAAATCTGCTGTTATAGCTTTTTGGGCCTGCGCATGAACAGGACAGCTATTTATACCCATCCTCCACAGAGGAGTCTACATCAGACAGAGACTGGAGGGGGTTTCAACTTAAATAAATATACATTCTTTAAAAAGTCGTTTCAATTTAGATCCTGATCCTCTTAAATAAACGATGCAGTAAAGTATCCAGCCGACCTGTCAGAAACAATAACAGACACAAACCACGGCATCGGCCAATTTAATTAACAAAAAAATATATATTTTTATTTTGGCTACTTGAATATTTGGCTGTCTGAAAACTCATTTTATGTCAAGACCAGAAGATTTAACGGAAGTTAGCGAAGTCAGCCTATTCTTGCATAGTACAATAGCTTTATCCAGACATTTTCTGCTATAGATAACACAGGCGTGTCTAATAATTTTTGTTAATTTTTCATATATATATATATAAATAGAGTAGCGTTTCAATTACTAAGCGTAAAGCTATTTCATCCCAACATGGCGGCACCGCTTGCAGCATATAGGACGGTGTTCCCTGCTGTCAGCTTTATGCGCTCAGCAGCGATTTATTGACGTCAGACCTACAGCTAAGCGAAGCCAGGGCTGAGCTGGAGGGCCCATGTCTACCTTTCAAAGCCTTTCTCGGCCCCTTGACAGGGTGAACATGCTGGAGGGAGGGTGCGCACACATGTGGCACAGGCCTGGGAGGCGACACCGAGGTGAGGGACCGGGGCCATCACTGTAACCGTGGAATAATAGCGTTTCAAAGAGTGGAATTCCTGTTGCCGCGCACTTCCTGCCCCCGCTGGTCCACGAGAAGGATGTTTATGATTGCGCGTGCGGGTGGAATGCGGCAGACGGAACCGCTGGGTCAGGTCGGGACCGGAGAACACCCACTGAGCCTGCAGAGGCTGCAGCCAGCCAAGAGAAAGACAACAAATCAGAAGATTGTATAATAATAATAATAAAAATAATAAAAATAATAATAATAATAATAATAATAATAATAATAATAATAATAATAATAATAATAATAATAATTATTATTATTATTATTATTATTATTATTATTATTACATTAATAATACATAATAGGAAATAATAAGAAATTATTTTTGGTGTAGACTGTTAATGTATCTTTAGATTAGTTCGAATTATGTAAATCTAACAAAAAACTGTTGTGATTATCATTATAAAAACTTAATTTTTTAACTTATTTTTTTATAATTTCTATATTTGTTATGCATTTTTTGCTTATATATATATATATATATATATATATATATATATATATATATATATATATATAAGGACGTACCCTTAGCTCTCTTGCAGTATCCCTAACATGGCTCAGAAACTGGACAAGGAGACACCAAATAACGCACTGACAACCAGATCTGAGTTACATCTCTGTCCTGTGTGCAACTTTGTGCATGCATGCTGAGTTTATCATCTGGATGTTCTGCTCTAAAGGCAAAACCAAGGTCCATCGTGGAGTATGCCTTAGGTGGAGCTATTTGGGGGACACTTCCGTTCAGTGCATCTTCTTCGTCAAGCATAGAAATCATTGTTTCTACCCGAATGCATGCAGTCCTATCCCCACATATCTCCTCCTATTGCTTTTATTAGCTCATTTAGATTTTTCCTAGCCACTCAGTGGCCTGGCTTGTTTACATTTCTTATCGCTTCAGGAAGCCCATAAGACGCTTTAAGGCCTTACCGAGTAGGTCCTGTGACATGGTCATAATCCGTCAAAAAGCAATCATCGCGCAATAGCAGCGGGCTGTAAATCTGATAGTGAGTTTGAACCAGAACATGGGAGATGTAAGCCGACGAGTGTTATTGCAAATCAAAAGTCGAAGTAGGGAAGTAGAGTGGGAGTCGATTAGAAAGGTAAAAGTAGAGGACAGAGAGGAGGGGAGCCTCGTTGTGTTCTGTGTAACCTTCGCGCAGAGGTGAAGCGCCGCAGCCTCCTGCCAACAAGCCTCTCTTTGAGGTTGTTCTGAACTGCTGCCAGAGCTGAAATGATTAACAGGAGCCGAAGTGTGCTCGTTCAAGCCAAGGGAGAACGTGTATGGATCCCAATGTGCACGTGGCGCGTAGAAGGGAGAAAGAGTTAAAATAAGGTGAGCCAGGCGCCAGAGAAACCAAAAGCTGCCGGCTGTAACGGTCCAAATACACACCAAGTCTCCATTTCCCTTCTCCGAAAATAAACTTCCTAAACGCACAAAAGGCCAGACAAATGTAACCCCTGAAACAGCTTTGGTGCTGCCAAACTCCTGCATCACAATCGCAAGGTAACCCCAAACCCCGTCCTTTCGGTTTCATCCCAGCCAGGGATTGGATTTCAGCCCGAATCAAAACAAGTCACTTCGTTAGAGGTAATTACACAGGTAGCCTGCCTCCCTGGGCAAACAAACATCGCTGCCAGCTGACACCCTGAAGACAGATCAAAGTCAGAGCCCCACCAGCGAGCAGCACGGGAACATTCAGAGCGCTCACCGACTCCTTATGTCCTCCTCCGTCTGAGAGAGCGTGCTCAGGTGAGTCGTCTTTGCGCCTTCCTCCGCGCACAGACGAGATTCTGCAGATTAAACTTGTGGAGGAGTCAGAGGTAAAGCGACCTAAACTATACAGTTGAGCTGCGTGTGAGAACGGCGCTGCGTTAATGGTGCAGAACAGTGGTGAGACTTGGTGTACATGCCATTGAAAGGGGGGGGGATGCTCAGCTCCGGTGGTCCGGGTGTGAACCCGGCTGGATGGGCTAGATCTGGTACCTGTCATCATGACTCTTGTAACAGCAAGTCTGTCATAATGGATGGTTTAATGCCTTGTCGTCCCGTTTCATGTGCCATGTAAGTGGAGCTCGGTAATTCTCAGGATTCCTTGAGACAAACCTTTCTTTTAAAATGCAGCGCCTCTATGAGTAAAACATGGCAAACCCCATTCCGGCCTATTTCTCAAGCCAACCGTTGGTACGGCAGAAGCACTTCTGCTCTTTCAGTTTCTCTTTTTTTCCGCTTCGCAACCTCCCTTTGAACCCTATTGTTGCCCGGGCAACCAGGCAAGGTTATTCCAGCTTTCCGCTGAGCACCAGCCCGCTATAAAGCGGCGACTATGTGGGTTGCAGTGAATAAAGGTAAGAGATGTTATCTCGCGGCCACATGGACAGTGAGAAATGGGAAGCCAGGCGGCGTTCTCTGAGCACCAGCTGTCCATTGTGGCCTTACTACCTGTTTTCCCCATCACTCTCATCGCTGTTTTGTGCCGCACTTGTGTGTCTCCTTTATCTCATCATCTTCTCGTTATTCATGACAACAGATACGGCTGGGGGTCCACACAATGTCACTCTGCTAAATGACTGTTTTGCTTGCTTGTAAAATTATATAACCAACATCTCTGTGAATTGAATGCAACACTCCCTTTTGAGTTGTCATAACTGGCAAGTCATTCATGATGTGGTCAAAGTCTTCTACCTGTTTTTGACTCTTTTTTTCAAATCTCTTTGCTTGTTCTTATTTATGTTTACTGTGCATCATTAAGCTTTTTTAATGGGGGTGTGTTTCCATCCAATTCTTATGCGAATTTTGAGCAAACTTTGATAATATAGCAAAAAACAAAATGCGCTTCAGACATGTTTCCATTTATTGGGTTGTAGCAAATTAACAGGGAGACGCACGGCGTAACGTCGTCATACGTTGATGCTGGCTGTAATAAACAGGAAGTAGATGTTGCTAGCTAGCACTTTGCGAAATTTAGTGAGCTAATTCGTATTTTGCCGTTTCCATCAACCCCTGCTAATGCGATACTGCAGAATGCGCATTAAAAAATGTAAATGTTGATGGCAAAGCGACTAATGTGTCAGGTGGGAATAGGGATTTTAAATATGAATGCCCGGTGTTCTTTAAAGGAGACTCGTTGAGATGTAGTTGTACGTCATGTGTCCAATGGCAGGAAAGCAACTTTAAATCTTTAATTCTTTGAACCTTTGTGAAAGAGGAAGTTTTTTTTTTTTTTTAAAGAAAGCAGCTACACATCACAGTTTAAGGTAAATATGCATCGGCTGGCCAAAAATAAGTGAGGCAGTAGGATATTGGGTCTAAACAGGTAGAGCTGACACAAAATGTTGAAGCAATAGATTGCAGGATCTGAAACAGAGTTCAGATCTCTTAAAACTGTTCAGTGAATCAATTTCCACGCTGCACAGCCACAAAGTAGTGCTTTGCATTTAGGTCCATCCATCTTTCAGTCATCTCCGACTAACTTCCCTGTAACTGCTAAATAAAACATCCCCACAGCATGATTCAGCCACTGCCATGCTTCACCATTGGGATAATGTGTTCACACATAGCGCTTTGCATGTAGGTGAGACATCTTAGTATTGGGCTCATATGACCCTAACACATTCTTGGACATAACTGCTATCTCCAAGTCATGGTTGGACAATAAAACCACTCAAGCATCAGATTATAAGACATAAAATGGAATAATGGACATGAAAATGTTGAATCTACAGATTTCATGATCCTACTTTGTTATAATTACAAACTTTACATTTCCACTTTATCTGGCAAGAAAAGCAACTATCGTAAAAAAAACCCACTCTCGCCATGTTGCAGCCACCACCGCTAACCTCATACAGATGCAATAAACAACCTTCGAAGATGGTATCTGGAAACCACACACGCCACCAAAAACAACGTGCTCAGCAAGCAGTGACACCCTCTGCAGGATCTGCTTACAGACAACGCACCGCAAGAAGCTCTCCGATTCCAGCTCTCCTGCTTCTGCTTTCACCACAAAAACAAACAGGAAATCCATTCAATGGGAGGCACACGCACACAGAGACAAAATTACTCAAATAGAAAAGAAATGCTTAAAAAACCACACAGACGACATGTACCGCGGCTGCAAGAAACCCTGACAGCTGAATGCGCACTGCTGAGCAAAACACGCGAGCTTAAGGTTCCTGTTTCCAGCTGCAGAAAGTCCTCTGGATAGTTTATCGGAATAATATTTTTTATTTTAATATTTATCTGTTTCCAAAATAAAGTGTCCTAATGCAGGGCCTATGATAATATAATTTTTTTTTTACCCTCAATCAGTGTGAATCTGATGGTTGTCAGAGTTTCCAGTCTCGCAAGGTGACATCCATCACTGTTTGATTCAGAGTGACGGAGGGAAAGAGGAGGATTAGAAGAGGAGAACATGCCCCAGAGAGAGCAGAGCAGGGCCAGGGCAGAGCAGGGGGGGATAAAAGGAGGGAGAGAGAGCGCTTCCTTTGGTGCGTTTTCCCCCGAGGGCAAAAGAGGAGGAGAGGGGCTGCTCCCCCCCCCCCCCGACAGATCTGAAGATGTCCTGTTTTGCTTTTGCTCAGCTCTCCCTCTTCCTGCAGGAAGCAACATCACGCTGGGCACCAAAGTCTTGGCAAAGCCCCGGCCGCCGAAGGTCTGGTACTGATGTGCGCCCTTACAGAGGTAACGCGTTGTACTGCTAGGTCGACGGGCAGATGTGGACCGAGTCAGAAGTGATTGGCGTGAGAAGTGGAAAAAAGCCTGCAAGTGGCTGAAAATGTTTACTCGGCAAGACGCGTCTGAGGAAATGTGTTGCAGCAACTCAAACGCACAAGACCCCGATGTCCTTTTGTAAATATGCGTAGCTACAGGGCCTCGCACAAATATGCGCGCCATTTCAATTTTTTGCACATTTTGTTACAGTGCAACCACAGACGTCGGCGTATTTTCTTCACATTTTAAAACACAAGCCGATGTAAAGAAGCGGAGAAATGTGCAGTGAACTAAAAGGGATCCTTAAGGGATCTTCATTATTATTTTTTTTTTTTTTGGTGTGAACATGAACTTAGTCGCCCAGAGAGAATAATTAGTAGAACCACCTTTCATTATAATTTCTGTTACAAGTCGTTTAAGGTATGTCTCTACAAGCTTTGCCCATCTAAACTTATCTCCATTCTTCTTTACAAATTAGCTCAGTTTATCATATTGGATGGAGAACATGGATTCTCAAGTCCTGCCACACATATTCATTTGGATTTAGGTCTGAACTGTGACTGGGTGTTTCTAAGCCATTCTGTTGTAACTCTGACTGCATGTTTAGGGTTGCTGAGGACCTCCAACTCAGTCTCAAGCATTTTGCAGCCTCCAACAGGTTTTCTTCCAGGATTTCGCTGAATTTATCTCCATCCATCTTCCCATCAACTCTGACCAGATTCCCTGTCCCTGCTAAGGACAGCATCCGCTCAGCATGCTCAGAGTGATGCGCAGTGTTGCATTTTTTTTTTAAACAAACAGTTTTACAAACAGGCCAAAAAGATCAATTTTGGTCTCATCTTACCAGAGCGCATTTATCCGCATGGTTGCTTGTGTGTCTGAACTGGTTTGTGTTGAACCAAAAACATGACTTCTTCCATGGTTTTCTTTTTTTCTCCAGGGCCAGATTTGTAGAGTGCACAACACATAGTTGTTTTGTTAAATAAAACAAAGCGATCCAGTTGTAAAGCATCCAAGCGTAGATACGGAATGGCAAACAGAGTCCCTTAAGAAAGCCTCTTTAGAAAGCCTAAAGATGATGTGGGACAAGGAGAAGAGGACATAAAGTGCAGGCAGACAAACAGGCAGACAAACAGAAGAATCTAGCAAATAACAATGAGAACACCTTCTGCGAATTCCCAATGGATTATGTCATACTTTTCAAAACAAAACAAAACAAAAAAACTGGTTTTCAAAAGGTGTCAGGATAGCCATTGTTGAGTTTTAAACAGGCCGATATAGCTTTCAAATCCAGATCAGTAACTAACCCCCCCCCAAAAAAAGGCCCTCATACCCCCCCCCCAACTAAGATAAATATCCCGATATATGGTTGCCATCAAATTGCTGCATTTTAACTTCAGTTTCAGCTCTAGTTTCTGATCATTTTTAAAGTTATGTTTTAGATCGATCTCTTTCACTTTTATGAGGCTGCCTCTTATCTTCCTGTCTTGTCAGTTATCTGTAATTGCTTGTTGGATTGTGTGATAACAACAAGGCAAGTTTATTTGTATAGAATCATTTCAGTAACAACACAATTTAAATTGTTGTTCCTGAGCAGAACAAAGAAAAGAAAACATTGCAGTGGAATAGTAGCAGCAGGTCAAGATATTAGACAAGTTGGACTACAATATAGTTGCTATACTACTTGTTGCAAATGAATTGCCCTTCGGGCACCGAAAATAAAGTCTAAAGCTTGAGGCCTTGTCTACACAGAGACAAACACTGTAAATTTTCATAAACAGTTAAGAAAAAATGTGCGTCCACACCAGAGGATGCAGCACAAGTGAAAAGGCTTTAGTAGGTATGCCAGGCCCATTGGTGGCGCTTTGATACTGCCAAAGAAACATGCAATAAACACAGGGCACGCGCAGACAACTCCTGTGAGGTAAACACAGCGCCATAGTGCAGGATTGGACACAGGGAACACACTGTGTAGAGCGGGCTCATTAGAAAGGAGGAGTCAGAGGACGCTACTAACAGCCATAACAAAACCGCAACGCATGCCTGCACCACCTTTGTTGTTATTTATGAGAATGAGGTACATACAGGTTACAGAGAGGGACAAATCTACAACATTATTATTATAGAAATCATGCGGCTCACATGTACACATGGAAATATACTTAATCTGACACCTGGGTTAAAAACATTATCCTTTACGGTCTGCAACAACGCTGCATCCATTTAGACACACAAGGGACATAATACCTTTGCAGATACACCTATTCTTGTCTCCTTTGGGACGGGCCCTCCTGAGTGGAGAATGATATTAAATGCAGTTGAGTTAATCAGGGGATCGTGTGGAACAGCTGAGATAGAAGCAAAGAAGGGAGGCTGAGGGAGGGAGACTAATCAACATGAATGGAGCTGAATTGAGACACTAAAAAACTACCAAACCAAAGGGAAATTCTGACGAAGATCAGACAGAAATAAGTCCAAGTGTACAAAAAACAGACAACGAAAAATAAACTAAGAAACTAAACAGAAATAAACAAACAATAATCCTTTCATTAACAATAATAAGTTCAGAGAAATGAACAGGATATGGAAAGTCCTTTCGAATGTAATAAACAACAAGGAAAAGATCAAAACACAAACACAAAAGAAAACTAAAACACCTGAGGAGTAGATAACAGGTCCCTTAAAGAGTTCTTCTGGATTGAATCTCTGAAGCTCCTCCAGAGTCACCACGGGCCTCCTGAATAATGCTCTACTTTCTCGGTCCATCCCTTTGATCAGATGGCCGTGCCCTGGTAGGCATGCCACTGTGGCATAGTCTTTTTATTTTAAGTTGACAGATTCAAAGCCTGGGATCTTGTTTTACAATTTAATCCTGCTTCATAGTTCACAAACACCTTCTCCATGATCTGTCTGCTGTGCTCCTTTGTCGTCATGGTGATTTTTTTTCACCAATGTTCTGCTGGATTTATACTGAGATATATAATAACACAGCAAGTGGAATATTTAGTAATTAGGTGACCTTTAATGGTAATTGGATACACTGGATCTTATGAATTGGAATCACAAAAAGGGATCTGAATACAAATGCACCCCTCATCTTTTTGAGTAGTCTATACATTTTCCTCTTAGGCCCCACAATTATGCTCTGTTTTGGGTTGGCATATCACATACAAGCTCAATAGAACCCAGGAAGGTTCAAACAGTTATGAAAACTTCTACAAAAACTGTAAAAACTGAAATCCCGCTGCACCAGATTCCTTTCAGACTCACCAAAGAACTGAAATGGAACCGAAACAAACAGAAACCACAGCTCTGCAGGGAGTGTGCAACGGTGCGATAGGGTTAAGGCGTTATTGGTGTCCCGAAAGCTTTGTATCAAGCTGTAGGGGGCAGCAACCCATCCCAGCTGCCAGGGGGATGACAAGCAGGTTGTCGGGGGCCACAACAGAGCCCATCAAAGCAGTGGAAGAAAGATACTGCCATGGAAAGCCTCCAAACCTCCAAACTCAAACAGAATTTATGAGCCAATTATGAGATTAAAATGTTTGAGTTCCTTTTCAGAAACCGGGCTCCAGAGTTAAACACAACGATAGACGAGCGCTGCTTATTGTTTTTTTTTGTTGTTGTTTTTCATTTCAGCACATTCAACGCACTCATTCAAAGAAATGTCACAACCATTCATGAAATTCAGCGAGAAAGACTGGTGATAAGAAAACCAAACTCTCGTTCACACACACTCACCGAGGAGCATTGTGCTCTCGTGTCTGTCCACACTTCAGTAATTCACACTGACATCACCACTAGTTCGCGCGCGCACACACACGCAAACACACTCAGTCCCCTCCGCGCGGCCAGAGGGTCTCACAGGGCCGAACTTCTTCTCTTCCTCTTTTCCTCCTCTCCCCTTCTCCCCTGACCACTCGTTCACACCGGCTGCCTCTGTGCATGTGCTTTCCTCTCATTCTTAGCGCGAGACTTTATCTCTGGATCAGATAAGGCCTTCAGTACTGGTCTTAAACCTTCAGCAAGATCTGTCCAAACACATGAGCTCATGTCAGAGCGCTGCTGCTGCCTGTTAACTCCATGATCTAATATAGGACCCATGTGTTCATGGTTCATGCTGTTTTGGAGTTGCGGTGGGCCTGTTTTTCACTCCATCTCAAATTCCAATCATTTTCTCATTGTGTGATTTCCTCTTTTTTTTTTTTTTTTTTTGCCATCGCAGGCTCTTCATTTTGATAGTTGTGTAATCTTCTTTTTTTTTTTTTTTTTTTTTTTTTTTCCCCCAGTCCGACTCTCTTTGTCCTCGACTGTAGCAGCTTGAATGTGATCGTGTTCACCCTATCGCGTGCGGGGATCTTAAAGAAGAGTCCTCACCAGGACAACAAAGCTGAAGCTATACAGGCAGAGCTGGGCTCAACCTGCATGATGTTAGAGTTCAGGTGAGGAACCGGGCTGGGATCGAGCATGCATGTACGCCCAAAGAGAACAATGCGTTGCATTTTTTGTGTGTGTGTGTGTGCATGTGTGTGTGTGTGTGCACATGTATTTCATCATCCTGTGTGGCTGTTTGGTGACTCGCTTGTGTCTGTGTGTGTACATTTCATCCCTGTGGGGAGGGTAGGTGGGGGTGCATTAGGAGGGGGGGGACTAAGGTTACCCCCTGATAGAGGCAGCAAGGGGTCATCTCGCGGCGGGACACTTCTCAGGGGCGACCCTGCCGCCCCTCGTGGCCTCCTGAGCAGACGGGACTTCTGAGGGGAGAAGAGGAAGGACCAGAGGGGAGACCCCCGGAGAACAGAACCCCCGGTCTGCCCCAGACCCTGGACCCCGGCCCCATCAGGGCCCGACCCAGGCCCAATGTGTTCCCACTCAGGAGAAACACAAACAATACTTTTATTAAAAAAAGAAGGCCGCTGAAGGCAGCCACGCATGCAAAATAAAAGAGAAACACTTTCTTTTTTTTCCCGAAACCTCAAAGTAAATATAAAAAAGTTTATTTCCAAGTTTATTTCCACAAAGTTGCACAACTCCAAATAACTGCAGGCAAATCGTTTTCAGGTTCCTATTATCGCCCTCATTCACGACTCCAAATCTCGCCTTCCTCTTCCTCCTCCATTCTTGGTCTCTATCCGGGAAAACAAACGGAGGGATTAGGGATTTGCAGAGGGGTAATGGGAGCCAGGTGGAGGAGTGTGACTGTGGGGGTCTCCTGCCAGATTAGGGAGGGGGGAACAATCTCAATCCCTCACACTCCTTCTTAAAGGCAGCTAATGTTTCTTTTGAAGAAATAATCCCATTTGGCAATCAAATAGGACTTGGAAATTATAAGCCTTTGCCGGGGATGTTCGGTACTACCAGGCCTGCTATCAGTGATGGGAGTCTGGATCTGACACAAGCTTGGCTGGAAATAACGTGGAAAACACAAAAGTCTTCCTAATTAATTTTCTTCCACTACACCATTCTCTCCTGCATCGTCATTGTTGTCTGCCTCTTTCATTTATGTCTGTATCAAAGCTTCCAGCGTGACTTTGATTGACAGCACTGTTTATTGTTTTACATTCTCCACAACTCACACAAAATCATTTAATTTCTATGTATTTGAATGATGACTAAAGGATGACTAAATTGACTAAATAAACCCTTATTTTTATTTCCAAAAGATATAAAAGTGCGGAAAGGAAACTGAAACACAGTCCAGCCTACAATGAGCAGCTCTAACCCTGCAGCCATTTTCATCCATCTCCTTTTTATTAAGCAATAGTGTTTGGGCCTTTAAAAAAAAAAAAAAATCATAAACGTTTTTTTATATTATAATATTTTTGGAAACTTTATCCTTTTTGTGTAAACACAATATAAATACATTCTCTGTGTGAAGACCATGGAAGAAGGTTGATAATGTGTTTGGAGAACCGTTTCTGCTTTAATTTTTGACATGTTTTTGACCAATACCCTGCTGCAACATCCCACTGCCTCTGTCATATTTAAAACTGGCCTTCAGATGCTTTTCAGGATATTCCTCCTTCAGTTTACGCCAGACCTGCTTGGAGTGTTTGTCACAGTAAAGCTCATCATCCCAGTCCCAGTTAAATTGAGCAAACTCTAAATGTTCACATTTGTGACGGTAGGAAAAAAAAAATGCTGTTTTCATTTCTGGCATTACTCCCAAACACCCTGTTGGCGTGTTCATATTATCATTTTATCTTTGTTGTGTAGACTCGGTAATCCCAAGATACCAGTCTTTGGCGCAGATGTCTAATAGTAAGTTTTGAGAATTTTCTTTCCCTCCCTTACCATCCTACTCACTCTGTGAAGTTGACAAGATAAACTTGGATTCTCATCTAGCAGCAGTTCAAGTTCTTTCAAACCTTTGACGGGCAAACATCTAATAAAATTAGAACATTGTGAAAAAGTTTAGTATTTCCGTTGCTCGTTTCAGAAAGTGAAACACATTTCTTCTATAGAATCATTGAACATCCAGGCAATTTTAAGGATTTATTTATTATAATTGTGATGATTATGGCACAAAGATACGAAAACTCCAAAACATCTGTCTCTCAAATGTAAATATTAAACAACAGCAACTTAAAAAAAAACATCTTCATTGTATAAACATTATGTAATGGTCGTATTATGACCTACACAATGGCCTCCATGAGGAAGGCACACCAGTAAAGTGGTTATTACTAATTACTAAAGTAGCTGGCTGCTCACAGATTTCTATGTCAAAGCATTTTCATGGAAAGTTCAGAGGAATGAAAAAGTGTGGTAAGTAAAGGTATGCTAGCACCAGGCGTGACCACAGCCTTGAGAGGTTTGTGAAGCAAAATCCATTCAAGAATATGGGGGAGCTTCATGAGGAGTGGACTTAGGCTGGAGCGCATGAAAAGCCACCACACACAGACGAATCCTACACCAGGGCTACATGTGTCTTACCTGGGCTGAGGAGAAATAGAACCGGACTGTTGCTCAGTTGTCCAAAGTCCTGTTTTATGAAATTAAATTCTGCTTTTTACTTGGAAATCAAAGCCCCATAGTCTGCAGGAAGTGTGGAGAGGCACAGAAGCCACGTTGCTAGAAGTCCAGTGTGAAGTTTCCACATTCAGTGATAGTTTTGGGTGTAAGTGAGTGAGTTAATTTTATTTATATAGCACCTTTCTCAGGCAACAGTCATAAAGTGCTTCAAAGTAAAATGAAGTTTAGAACAATTAAAAGATCATTAGAAAGAGAAATTAACAACCTAAAATATAATGTAAAATTTGAAACACATTTTAAATGTTTTAAACATCAACATATGATTTATCAAAGCAGCCCTGAGGCTAAAATGCTTGTTTGGGAATTAATGGCTTTAGTTGCTTTTGAAAGTGTCGACAAAGGCCATAATGAGGTAGTTCATGTGCCATGCCATCTGCTGCTATCAGTCCTCTGCTTTTTCTGAAGTCCACAGTCAAAGCGGCCGTCTACCAGGAAATCTTAGAGCACGTCCTGCTTCCTTCTGCTGAGAAAATGTTTGTGGAGATGCTGCTTTTATTTTCCAGCAGAATTTGGTACCAGCCCACACTGCCAAAGGTTCAGAGATGGTGGTGTTACTGTGCTAGCAAACTAGTCTGACCTGCATCCTACAGAGAATCTATGAACTGTTGTCAAGTGGAAGATGAGAGACACCAGAACCAACAATGCAGATGACTCTAAGGCAGCTATCAAAGCAAACCGGACTTCTATTACACCTCGGCAAAACCACAGGCTGACTGTCTCCATGCCACGCTGCATTGATGCAATTAATCGTGCAAAAGTAATAAGTGCATAGAAATGAACATACTTTTCAGAAGCCTGGCATTCCTTTTAATTTTTGTTTTCATTGATCTTGTGCAATATCTGTAATTTTCTGAGACACCGAATTTTGGGTTTTTGTTATCTGTGAGTCATAATCATCACAATTACAAGAAACAAAGGCTTGAAATGATGCTTTCGGTGCTCAAATGCAAATGCACAAAACATGCCACGCATTTGTTCTCTTTGTACGTACATATGTGCATGATCCCTGTCCAGTTCCTCTCCTGAAATCCAACATCGCTTTCTGAAATGAGGAACAAAAAATATTGAACTTTCTAACAATATACATGTACCTGTAGTCACTGCTCACACTGAAGGGCAAGTTTAAGTGAGTAGTTCATTTCTTTCTGTCATTGCTTGACATAATAAGGTTCAGCTCACGTATGCCTTATATAAATGGAATTTACCGAGGTCTTTCCTATTTTGAAGAGTGGCAAAATATACAAATAATTAAGCGTAATTGTGAAAACTGGCCAATGACTGGGAGGAATTAGGTTTTAATGTGTCCCATTATACTCATACCCCAGGGAAATCGCACTTCATATATTTCTAATTAGAAGGTCCTTGAAAGTCTGATTAACATAAAAAAGAAGGCTACGAAAAATAAAAAGATTTGCTTCAGTTAAATAAATAAAAGCACCAGCACACTATCGATTGTGGTAAAAGCTTATCTTGGATAAGGATGAAGCTTTCTAACATTTTTGCTGTAACATTATGAAACTGAATCAAAAGATTCATTAATTTGAACATTTTCTTTACTCATCTTTAGTGAGCGTGCCAATAAATTCGATGAACTCTGGACATGAACTCCAGAAATGCTCATCAGTGTGGTCTACAAACGTTGCCCCCTTGTGGACCTCCGCAGGGAACAAACACAAGCAGGAACCCTTTCCTGGCGGTGTGTCGGACAGATCCATTGATCATGGACCGATAAGAGTCTGTTTTGTTTGTTTTGCTGATGTGCTATACCTAGCAGCTCCGGCCTCTTCGGGGAGACACAGGGAGATTAACAAACTAGGAGGAGAGAGAGAGAGAGAGAAAAAGACTCTCGGAGATTTTAATTCCTGGTGCAGGGAGTAGGGTGGGAGTTAAAATCATTAGGCTGGACGTGGATCTTAGCCAGGTCTTTAGTGAGACATTGGGAGCTGAGGAGGGTCCTCTCTTATAACAGCACACAGAGAGTTCATCTGTTGCCACTTCTGTTGCCCCCCCCCCCCCAAAAAAAAAACCTCTTTCTTAAATCTCCAGTAAGCCGGATGGAAAGGAAGAATAAACCCGTATGCAAAAAGAGGTGAATTACAAGTCAGACGTTTCACACCTTCTCTCTCTCTGTCCCTCACACACGCACACGCACACACACACACACACACACACACACACACACACACACACACACACACACACACACACACACACACACACACACACACACACACACACACACACGCACACACGGTCCGTTAAAACCTATGCCATTCTCCCTGTTAGCTCAAGCGTAATTTTCAGTAGACGATGGAGAAGTGTGTGTGTGTGTGTGTGTGTGTGAGTTCCCCTTTCAGATGTGTGTGTGTGTGTGTGTGTTTGGGGGAGCTCATCATGTAGCACCAACTTATGGGCTCGTGTCTCTTCATCATCAGCGGTCTGACAGGCTCCTTCTTGCAGAGACGGGACTCCCGGTGATCAGCCTTTAGCAGCTGGCTCAGTTTGTCATTACGAGATGTAGTCATAGATTTTCCTCCCGATTTAGAAGTTGTCTAGACAAACACGACGGCGACTTCAAATATTGACGTTTTCTAAGACGTAGATTCAAAGGCGATCAGCGGCTACACCTACATTAACTTAACTCCCGGCACAAATGGGGTTCATTCCAAATTAGAAATTGCTGAGGTACAACAAACAGATGACACGATGGTAGTTGGCATAAATTGACTAAATCCTACTTTGAGTGACCGCTGCAGTCTGAAAACGATTCAATGCCCTTCACAAGGTCAAACATTTGCAAATCAGGTGTGGTTTAAGGTTCGCTTGATGCAACCAATAACGGCCTCAATTAGTTGCAACGGGTGTGAAATACAGTCTAATACCTGGACAGGTGACAACAATGTTTCGTTGCATGTTTGAAATACGACAGAATAAAAACAAATAAGAGTCACGATTCTGTGAACAAGAAATGGATGAACAAAAATGAGCAAAAGCATTGAATGTTCCCACAGATACAGCTCTGACCATAGTGCTCAAGTTTTAAGTTAAAGGAACAGTGGCCACACCTCCGGGCCGCGGCAGAAAGAGTAACTTACCCGAGATCCCCGAGGAGGCAGGTGGTCAGAAACCTTTGACCGACTGCCAAAGACCTGCAGCCAGACTTGGTGGCAGAAGCCACTGAGGTTCCAGTTTCCACACTGAGGCTCATATATATATAACGCTGAAGAGAGCCATGCCAGAATTCCAAGAATTACACCACAGCAGAACCAAAAGCACAATAAAAGTCTGGTCCAATCGGCTCGCAGCTATATACATATAAAAATAGTATTTTTAAAATTATATTCTGAGAAGTGATGAATCAAAATAGGAAGTTTTCAGGCCTATAGATCAGTGGTATGTCAAGAAGAGGAAGACTGAAGCCCATACTGGAAAAAAAACAACAACAACATGGTCACAGTAAAGTATGGCAGTGGCTCTGTGATGCTCTGGTGCTGCATTGCTCCAGTCCTGGATACTTGTCATGTGCCAAAATCACGAGTTTGGTGATCCTTGAAGATGTCATGCCATGTGTAAGGAAGCTGAGGCTTGGGCATCAGTTGGCCTACAGGAGAGGACAGGGGTCCCAAGAACTGTACTGAAAAGCTTTCTCATCAACGGGAAGAAATATTGAGAATGCTTTAGTCCAAGTGTAATTTTTTTCTTTAATTTTGAGGAGCCACTTCATGAGCCATTAAAATTGCTCTCATGTAATGTGTACATTGTAAATAGCTACTAGTTTCTAAATATTGTCAGTGCATCTAAGTATCAGTGTGGGCTGAGTCATTTTAGATGCAGCTGTATAACGGGTGAAAAGTTCACAGTTATCACGCAGCGTTCAGATCCCGGCCGAGCTAAGTGCAAGGCCTGTAGTTGGAAAAAAAAAAAAGAGTCCAGTAGTGATTGAAAAGGAAGGGGAACACTTCTCTGCTTTATGCTTCTCCCGTCTTCCCCCACTCGGCGTGCTTTTGTCGAGGCCCCCGATTGTTCAGCGGGCGAACGCCGGAGTGTTACACATCAAAGGACTGCACGCGCTAACCGAGGGAACATGGCCGAAACGAGAACGGGTGTGCACAAAAACAAACACCGTCCTTTGTTCCGAGGGTCTGGGTCCGCTCCGTCCATGATTAGAGAACAGAGGGAGGGAAGAGGAGACCGCTACCCCGCGGGGCGACGTAAGAATCATCAGATGCTTTCTGTGACGGTGAAAGAACCGGAGGGGTCAGTCAGCGGAGGCCCAGCCGCCAGGAAATGTCACTGTGGGGGAGGTGGGGGGGGGGGGGGGGGGGGTAGTGGCACGACACATCTAATCACTATTGCCTGATTGCATGTTCCGTGGCTGGATGGAGAGTGGCTGCTTAAGTCGGCGCTCCGAAACAGGCGGATTAATTACCGATGCTGTCTGAAAATCTGTCACCAATTCAAGAATCTAGAAGCTTTACTGTCACCCTGTGTTCCCGTGGTGAAAATGTTTTTTTTTAAGACAGACGCCGGCTCAGAATGGTCACAGATAATATATACAGGCAAACAAAACAGACATAGTATTTTCAATTTTTTTTTTATATATAAATAAATAAATTAAGTCAGTAGACCGCACTGGCCAAACACACTTTCTGGGAGCTTAAGCGTGCAAAATAGTCTTTATGGTCTGCTAAGACTCGTGCCAAGTTCGAGAAGTCTGATATCAGCCGCTTTTTTTTAGACTCCTAACCAAAGTTCTGTGGGAAAAATATGGGCGATTTCTAATAATTTATTTGTCCTTTACAGAACAAGGAAGATCCTGTGAAATTATAACACAGCACACTGGTAAACAAAATGCATAAAGTACATTCATAATTTATAACAGAATCATATTCTCATACTGATAAAAATAAATAAAATATTTGACATTTAATTGCAGTATATTTTTTGGAGTTTATAAAAAAATAATAATTTAAGTAAGAGATGTAGATTTTTAATAACAACCACAATCTTTCATATCCTATAAATGCAACTGAAGCAATTTCCTAATTTCTATTTGAGATTTTTATGTAGGCTTATTGCTATTTACTCTCCTTAAAATGGGAAAGATAAGAGAACTTAAAAAAGGCAGATCAGTGTTGAAATTTGTGAGTCAGGAAGTGGCTACAGTAAAATTGCTACTGGCCTACCTAGCCTGCCTCCACATGCAGTCTGATGAAAATGAATATATCAAACGTATATGCATAGATATATAAGATAATGTAATGAGTTTTTAATAAACATTCCCCCCTAAAAACATGGAATATTTTTAGACCTGTATAACGAGAAGCACAGAAGTACTGTACAAATATAATATTGCTATCTAAAAATTGACACCCCTGGCTTGTTTATCTATAAAAATGGTTTTCATTCAACCAAGAAGTTTGTTACTGATTTTAACAGAGACAGACGTCTCTCACAACATTAAAACATTATGTGTTTTAATTTACATTTTGTTAAAAAAAAAATCTTGTTTAAAATTTATGTCATTCTAAATAGTCAACGAAAAAATCTTTATTATCAGCAAAACCAACAAATCATTCTAATGATTGCTTGCCTGCATTTTGCATGTTTCCTCTTGTATTTTAAAGTTATTTTATTTGCTTTTACGTGTAAAAACGGGCTTTTCCTATTTGTCTGAACTGCTCCACCCCTACATACCTTTGCATGTTCTTAGATCAGCGGACCAGATGCTTCTATCTGTCCCAAAGTCTCTTTATAAATCCAGAGGAGACAGAGCTTTGCAGGTCTGGCTCCTAAGTTGTGGAATGAACTAACACTGGCGGCCAGGCAGGCTCCATCTCTTGATGTTTTTAAAACTCGCCTCAAAACACACCTTTTCTCCATGGCTTGTAACCCAGAGTGAGTTTTAAATATGTTTAAATTTTTGTTGTCTTTTCTTTCTTTTGTTTACTTTATAGTATGTTTTATGTATGTATATACATTTATACATATATGTTTTGTGCAGCATTTGGTTAGCTTCTATGTTGTCTTTGAAGTGCTCTAGAAATAAAATGGTATGGGATGTATTTAGCTGATTTCTCGTTGCTGATGATCTCCAGGTTTTTGAGGTTTAAAGCTCTCCTTGCCATCACCCTAATCTTGAGCTTCCTCCACAGATTCTTTGTCAGATTCAAGGTGGTGACTCAGGCTGAGCCACTCCAACACATTAATATTCCTTTAAACCTAACTCGGCCGGGAGTCTAAATAATCTTGAGGTAAAGTGTACATCAGGCAGTGAAGACTCTGATGCAGTTGGATTTAGTTCTCAGGTGTCTTTCACTACGGTGCCTCACTCCACATAGTACTATCACACACATTACTCACAGCCCCATCATTTATATGTTTATGAAAAAGTCTGTTTTCAGTTGGACTCACAAAGCAATAGGAGTTTTCAAAACTATTTCATTTCATTCAGCCATGTAAGTGTTTTCCTTCTGTAAAGGACCGTGACTTATATTGCAGACCTGAACATATTTCAGCTTTGTGTGATACGAGAAAAACAAAAAAAACAATGTAAATTGAATACACAATGTCCTTGGACGTATAGATTTTTGATTGCAGCCTCTATTGCATGACATGAATTGTGGTCCATTTGGTTCTTCCGCAACTTTTTGTTCCTTAAATTAGCAAAACATTTGCATTGAGAGTCCTTTGAACCCAGAACGATAGAGCCATACGCTTCCCATATACAATGCCATTACCTCCTTTGTTTCATATGCGGTCGGATATCAAGAACAGACCTCATACGCTGTAGTCCTGTTTGAGCCTATCGATCTAAAAAAGGAGTTGTATCTCTCTCTGGTCAGGGAGATTACATCCGACTGCCTTAAATCAGACACAGGTGGATGAACTTCCTTCTTCCTGTCTCTACCTCCCAGCTAACCTCTCCATTACCCCTGCTTTCTTTCCCTTTTTGTCAGCGTCTTCACTTTTCTCCCCCCCCCTTGAACCACTTGTCTTGCTGTACTCTGGCTCAGGGTGTTGTGAAAAGTGGAACGACAAGAAAGAAACAACCTCCAGTCGCGCACACGTATGTGTAACCATACAGCTCCAGACTGAGTAATGAATTAGGATTGTTTCACTTCTCGTTTTCTTAAGCTCCGTTAGAAAGAAATGTGTGAGCTGAAACATTATCCCCGAATTTCCACGGCAGAAGAATGACCATTAGGGTTTTTAGGTTGGTGAACACCCCGAATGTCTGGTTTGAATCCCATTCATCTGTCTTTGAAAACTATAGAGGAAAAAAAAAATCCACCTTTTTTGCTACTTATACATCACATCGGCTATTTTTTTTGGAGTTGCCTTAGTTCACTTTGGTTCATTAATAGCACTAAATGTCAAACACTTCAGTTAGCACATGTAGATCACGCCTGCAGCATTTAGTTACAGATAAAGTAACACGCTGCTCTTAACATTTGCATGTAAGTAAACTTTTATTTCTATTGCACCTTTCACAGACATATGCATCCCAAAGTGCTTCACAAGGGCAAAGCAAGTAAAACACAAAATACATTAAACAAAGGCCCGTCTGAATAAAAATGTCTTTAGTTGCTTCTCAAAAGAGTCTACCCAGCACTTTGTAGGTTAAGATCACACACATGGGATAACAAGATTATTTCTCAAATTTAAACACTATTGTGTTTTCTATTTACAAACCCAGGCAGATATTCATTAATGGATAAAGTTGACCTTAAAGGTACATAGCCACATTTTTTGACTTTAAAAAACTAAATAAAAGTCATACGTCAGTAGCTCACTCTGGTTGCATACAATGTTTTTATGAAAGATTATCACATCCTGCTGGCGTATTAGCTGTTATTTTGGTGTTTTACGCTTTGTTTTTGCTCAGTTTGTCAGTACATAAAGCCTTTAGTGTTTATTTACGATATTAACGGAAGGACGTACTGTGCATGCACGGCAGGGGTTAAAACAAGGAAGCGTCTCATGGCTATGAGCATCTCTGAGCGAAACAATGAAGGTCCAAGGCCCAGTGAATAAAAGTGCAAAAAAATTATTCCAAGAGGGAAAACACTGGAATGTCGCTGGGAATACGGTATGAACGTTGGTGTTCACTGAAGCAGACGTTATAACCTGCTGAGGCTCAGATGTGACCGCAGAGTTGATTGTGCTGATATGAGGCTGTTAAAGTTTTTGTGGATCGGTTAATTTAATTAATAACGGTTGGTCTTCAATCACAGAGAGCTGCTGCTTTACTGCGAGGTATTATAAATGGCCAGGCTTGGTCTGGCATTATTTACAATTGATTTATAAATTAAGCAAAAAGGCAATACGATAGTTCTGTGATACTGTCGCTAGATGTCGCCACATCTGTTTATGGTTGTTAATTGCGCCCGAGAGTGAATTATTTTTCGGCTCAAAAAGGATCATCAAAATGCTATCAAGATGGAGGCTTGGTGTATATAACGTTATTTTATCATGATCAAATGTTTTTTTTTGTCTTTTTTTTAAGCATATTACGTGGCTATATACCTTTAATACAATGTTCAATCCCATCTATATGTAAATGTGTCATACATTTCTTTCTTCATTTGCAATAAAATCTCCATCAACAGGATGAAACCTTGAAATACCAATGCCATGCCAGTAGATGGCAAACGCATTTAGATTAAATGCACATCAAAAGTGTAGAGGAAGAACATCCTGAGTATGTCTTGAATTTTATTATTTGTTAGGGTTCCTATTTCTTATTTTGGCAGCAGAGATATATTTCAGTTTCCCTGAATATTACAGCACATGTAACTTGTTAACGTGGTGGGAGGCGGCCATGAGCAGAACCAAGGAAATCATCAATGAACATGGCAACCACTGCCTAAAGAGAAGTCCTAGTCCAATGCTTACTAAATACACACATGAGAAGAGCTGTGCAACTCCAACCTACCTTCAACAGGTTATGGGCCCAGGTGAGATAGAAGTAAGCAAAGATTAAGTCACTTGGAAGAAGTTTCATGAAGTAAAGTAACGTGGTAAATTAGCCCTCGTAGCCAATGAGCTAGCTTTCCAGTGAAGGATGCACGTGCTTCTCACATAGTAGCAGACAGCGGAGCAAATATTACTGTATAACTGCTCAGTTATACAGAAATATATCACAAGTACAATTTCTGGGAAACATGAGCTAAAGGAAACCATTCTGCATGGGGCCGACACCAAAGATGGAGAATGGCTTAAAACAGAAGGAAGATGCTGATTGCTATGCCGAGCTAGTGAAATTGCTGGATGATAAAAGCTTGTCGCTGATGAGACATGAAGCTGGAGATGATGGTAGAGAGGCTCACTCATACTTGATGGAAGTAAAAATATGCCGAGTCGATGTATAACCAGCGACAGGGAACTTTTCGGACGCTGTTAAAAGGATGAATGAAAAGTTTGTTTTGTTTCCGGCTGCTTTATATCCACTTTTTTATCGAGTGAACTCGTACCTCTCGCACATAGTCTCCTCAAGCTCCAAGGAACTCAGAGCAGAGCAAGATGGAATAACCGCAGATGTAGTAGGCGTTGCGTTTCACCGACTCATGGAGACAGTCTGGAACGGAGCGGACACGTACGGGAGCGGAGGATGTGGAATTTGGGGGTTAGTGAGAACGTGGGCTGCAGCGTCCTATATCAACTGCAGCTGTCTGATTGACATTTTTGTCAGGCCTGTGAAGACACTGTTGCATTAATCGATTCAACCAAAATTAGATGCATGGATTTGTTTTTTTCCGAGATCCTGCTGAGATATTAGTCCTTTAATCCTGGAATGTTCTTCAGGTGATAGAAGGCTGACTTTGTCATTGTCTTTAGATGCTTTTGGAGGTTCAGATCCAAAAGCGAAAATTATTACTTCAGTTTTGTTTTATTCTACTGAAGAAAATGTAGAACATCTATGCATTGATTTCTTCTAAGCATTTACTCAGCGCTTGAATTGGTTGAATGCAGGTAACGAGTGGAGGACAGGAGAGCTTCTTAAAGGAGAAGTTACAGGTCTGTCAGGGCCATAGATCATGCTTATTTGTGGGTGAACAAATATTTATTTTCCATCATAATTAACAAATTCTTTAAAAATTCTACATGTTTTTTTTCTCATTTTGTCTGTCCTAGTTGAAGTGTACCTATGATGAAAATTACAGACCGCTTTAATCTTTTTAAGTAGTAAACCCTGCACAATCAGTGGCTAACTAAATACTTTTTTTGCCCCACATAGCTTTGTGCAGGATGCTGTTGATCACTGTGTGTATCCAAGGGAAAGACTAAAAAAAAAAGTCATCCTAATCCTTTGTTTTGGTGACCAGAAAATAGCAGCTAAAAACAGCAAAAGGTGCTAAACACGGTAAAAGTCATAATCATCAAAAGGTTCAAAATGAAAGACCTGGGAAAGATGAAACATTTCCCAGGAACAAATTTAGGACAAATAGATGGAAAGGTCAAAATGTCACAGGGGAAATATGTGACAAAACTACCTAAAAAAATTTGAAATGCAAGATACCAAAAATTAGACAGACGCCATGTGAGTCTAAGCTATATTTCACAGGAAATACAGAAACGATGAAGGAACCATTTAAATACTGAAAAGCAGTAGGGAGTTCAGTTTACTTGACTTGCATCAGACCAGACTTGAGGTGGGTGTTTAGTAAATTATCTCAGCACTTTTCTGAACCTACTCAAGAACACTGGAACACAGGGAGACACATGTTCAGATTCCTCAAAGGTACATCGGAATGGAAATTATTCTTCAAATGAAAAGAAACAGAGAGACTAGGACTGAAGATGCATAGTGATGCTGACTGGGCATTAGGCATGTCTGACAGACGCAGTGTATCAGGGTGTTGTGTCAGTCCAAGTGAAAACAGGTCTTTGATCTCATGGAAAACAAGAAAACAATCAGCAGTTATCTACATGCGAGACTGAATGCATGTCGCTAACATCAGCCATGCAGGGATGCATTCACCCAGAGCAGTTACTCCAAAGTATGGACATATACCAATATAGACAAACAAAAATCTAGGAATACATCCTGTAAAGGGGCAAATGTGCAAGCACATTGATATTAAATATCACTTTGTGTTTTCCACTGTCAACATTGGGAAAGAAATCTTGGAATGCTTTCCAACTGAGAAAATAGTTGTGATGTAAACAAACAGCCACCACGCTGAAACACAAAAGGTTTAAGGGGAGCTTAGTTTGTACCTGAAGGTGTAAAGTTATACTTATGATTGTCACTAAGGTATGAAACCTTGTTTAATTTTGTTTCTAACCCGGTGAGATAAGAGCGGTTAAGTAGAGAGGTTAAGTGTTTTTTTTTTTATTGAGCTTCTATACTTTTATTTCGGCTGTAGATATGTATTTCTGTTTCCCTGACGATTACAGAGTATGTTAACATTGAGTTCATGAGTCCAATGCTTATCATCCACGCACCAGAGGAGAGCTGTGCAACTCCTACCTTCCCTTAACATCATGTCTAACCTGCAGAAGCTCTTTTTTCTGTCATGTTTTAGGGGCCTTTCACACAACTTTCTGTCTTTTCACAAGGCTGAGAATTGTCAATGATGGCTTATTGTAATTGTAATAATTGTAATACGGCCGTACTGAAAGTCTGTTACAACACTGTTGTAACAGTGTTATGAGCGACTTTGGGCATGTTTTTTTTTCTCACGGCGCTTGTAAAAGATGTGAGCACCTGTTTTTTTTTTTTTTGGGCTTGTTCGGGCGAAACATTCGCCTGGACAAATTTGTTGATATATATGACGTACTACTGTTACAACTACACCAACAACTGCTGCTGCTATTAATAAATAAATATATGTTGCTGTTGGCTTCACTTTTTTCTCTCTGAATTACCTTCACCCTGTAATAACACCTTTTCATATTTTTAAGACACCGAACCAAGGTAATATTGATGAGAATAAATTTGCTTACAATTACTATGAAACAAACTTTTCATGTTGCTGGCGTTGAAAGATGGCGCTCGCCCAGAAATGGTTTTACTGCCACAGGGAGGTGTCAGTGTAGACAGGGCCAAACAGCGCAGGCCATTAACACTGAAGCAGTCATGTTCATGTGAAAGTTTGCGGAGGTCAGCAGTGTTAACATCATTAAATTATTTTGAAGGCTCCATGAACTAAAACTGTTCAGGAACATCTACAGCATCTACTTATTTCAAGTTAAGAAAAAAGAATCATATAATATGTAGCAGTCTTGCCTAATGAATTATATTTGCATATACATTTTAAATGTTACTTATGGGGGATGTACTGTGACCCAGAGGCAGAGCCTGTAATCCACAATGCTGCCGTTCCAGGGTTTGATTCCTGAATCCTGACCCGAGTTCTTTGCTGCACGTCTTCCTCTTCTCTGTTCTCCCTTCTTCCCATCAAGGCGCTAATGAATAGCGGCCTGACGTCACCAAATCTTAAAAATTAAAATTGATTAAAAGCGACCCAGAGAATGAAATCACATGCGGTTTGCAAAGTATTGACACAGCATTGGTTTCACTGGTGATGTCAGAGCGAGGTTTCGGACGTTTATGGGTTTTTGGTGTTTAGTGTGGTTCCCTGAAATCTCTGTTGTGACAAACACATTGAAAATACTTGTCCACAACTGATTATCAGATAAATCCTCAATCTCTTGCATGAATAACAGCCATACACCCGGTCAGCGTCATGTTTTTTTTGGGTCTTGTTTTGGTTCTGTTAACTCTATCTTGCTTGTCTGGGTCTTTGCTCTTGTGTTGTTGTTGCACAAATGTTTTTTTTTTTTTCCTTGGCTTTGTTTTGCTCTCTGCCTCATGCTCACCAGCTTTCACTTTGGTCATTATCACGCACCGGATGGCTGTGACTCAGCGGGACAAGTAATCTTGCATTCGGAGGGGTTGTGAGTTCGATTGCAGTTTCTTTCACCGCGCCATAGCAAGGTTGGTTAAATTTCACTCAAGCGTGAAATCACTTTGCAGTCAGTGTGAGATAGGCGCCATATAAGCTGAACCCATTTACCGTTTTACACGTGCCATGTGTTGTTTATTATATCCATTTTGCAGCATTGGAGAAGTAGAAGGCAGGGAGGTGCGAAGTGTGAGAGAACCCGCAGAAAACCCTTCAGATGCGCAGGAAGCTCATGCAAACTTCATGCAGAAAGACCCTGCCAGGATCTGAACCGAGGACCTTTCAGCCACCACAGCTTATTCCCACGTTCATCATCACAACATTTTCAAGCTACAGATCCTTCAGTTTCTTTGGGAATAACAAATGCATCGTCCTCTGGATCCTTCCCCATCTCTGAGTTCTCAGATACATGGAAGCAGCGACACTCATTAATACGACTGAAGGGTCAAACTCCGCATTTTGTCCGCTCACATCTTTCACTCACTGTTTTTTTTTTTTTAAAGTGCAAGTATTTTCCCCAAGTTGTCGCTCCTGAAATTGGGGAAAAACATTCCTCGAAGGCCATGTCCCACCATGTCAGCGTGTCCTCTTGCAGGCGGTGCGGCTCAGTGGTGGGACCGAAGCTGTCACAGACATCAGATCGGCGAGGAACAGGAGGTTCTCCAAAAGCCCCACAAGGACAAAGGCGTAGCTGTTTCTGTCTGCTGGAGCTCCACTTAGAGGAGCTTTTAATCAATGTCATCAATGTTATATTTGATGCCTTGAAAATGACCAAGGCTTCCCTAAGGCTTTGAGGAACTAATAAATACACGAGACACATAGTAATCTTTGTTACATAACTCCTAACTGTTTTTTCTAACGCCAATCCTTGACTCAGCAAGAAATACAGCCTGATGCAGAGATGTTGACGGGCAGATTGCCGTGTTAATCTGTTCTTTTTTAGAAAAACACCACTGTGCACACAGTAATTCATTACATGTTATGACAGATGCACCACAAATATTTTGACAGCACCGCAGAGGATTTAAAAGATGATTTAGCAGTAACAGCATAGGGAAGGTACTTCTGCAGCTACAGCCATTTACCGTCTGTCGGCCCTTCAGGGGCGGATGAGCGGAGATGGTTTTGTTCCTCATCAGCAGGAATCTGTCTGCAGAAATCTATCACATTCGGTCAGATACTCGAGGAGTTAACACTATTGCAGCTAACCTTAACACTATTGCGGCGCATACTACATCCATGCCAGATGGATGGAAAGCAGTGAATTCGTACAAAAGGGTACATCCCAGTCGTAGTGTTGGAGGTCTTCATGGCTGGTGTTTGGAGATCACGAGAGGGGAACGAGAGGGGGCACAGAACAATTTAGGTAGGATGGAAAAAACCTTCAGCAGTGTAGGACAAAAACATGACAGCAACAATAAGCTTAAACAATTGACAAGTGGCATTCAGCAGAAACACTCATCAGACGTGCAGCAAACACCAACAAAAGGGAGATTATATTTAAAAGAGGACACATGTTAGGAAGTTTCCACCAAAGTTGCTCCATGGCCACGATCCTGTCTGTGGTAGTCACAGACAGGGATTTAAGGCGTAATTGTGTAGAGGAGGGTGTCTCATTTAGGAACCTTTGGGCTTCCTTTTTGTTTTGAAAAGGTGGTTTTGTCGGGATCTTTAAGCCAGGACCTTAAGTGAGCACCAAAGGGCTTCACAGCTGCGAGTGAAACTGCTATAGGCTCAGGGCCTGTTTCTCTAATTTGGAGGTGATGGTTGTCAACTGGAGAATCCTCTGGAGTAACTGGAGTTCACGAGCAATGACAGTATGGAGGAGATGTATAGATGGACTGAGGCCTTGTAAGGCAGACAGTGCTCCAGTTATTTGTTTTGAAGAAAGAGCTCAGACATAGAAGAGAAGCCCTCCATTCGGTGGTGTATCTTCATTCCACCACTGACCAATGGTCAGGAAATATGGACCATGGCAGAAACAACGAGATCCCAGAGGCAGCCTTGCAGATAGGTTCTAGGACCTTTAACCCCTGTGGTCCAATATGAGATGACTGATGGACGTCAGTCATCTCATTTTGGGCCAATCTATCTGCAAGGCTGCTGGCAGGCAGGCAGGCAGGCAGTTAGATAGATACTTCCCCCTCCTTTTGTGATTGGTGTTTGAATGTGTTTGTATGTGAGTCAGGTGCATCTTAAAAATTCAGTTGGAATTATTGTTAAATGTCATCTTTGACAGATCTCTGAAGCTCAACTTAATGGTTACAAAACAACAAAACTCAACTGAGAAAGTAAAAACAAAGCAAAACATACAAATCTTGATATGACAGAAAACTGTGTCAACAAAACTTAGAGTTATTGAATTATGCTGTAGAACTGCACTCAAATAAAACAAAATCATATGAAGTGCATCTTTGGACAGAATAACCCCAGCTTTCAGTATTACCATTTTTGTAGAAGTGCATTCACGCTTTGACCCAGCATTGAAGGATCCAGTAAGTCACTGCTTAGAGAATAAAACAAACAAAAAATTACATGATTGCATAAAGGGGGTAAAGTATTTGTAAAACCGCCATTATAATGATTGGCATGAATTTGAACAAACCTCTTATTTTGTGAAATATAATTACTGACACATAAGTTACTCAATAATCTACAGAATACTGTATGTACACCAGTCTATCAAAGTGTTTGGGGTAATTCCTCAACATTTTCTGTAATAATTCACTTATTAAAAAGTCTCAACAATGATATTGAATCGTAACAACTATACCAGCATGTCCTGCACAAGTCTTTTGTCATTTCCCCCCTGTCAAACAAGCAACAATGCACATGTGGATTGGTGAGCAACTGATGATGGTAATGTCGACCTTTTTGTTCTGACATGGACAAACACACATACCACCCCCTGTTTGATCTACACTCCCCCACTGAATAAAGCCTGCTATACCCAACTCATTTCTGCATTACGTTCTGTTGGGCAGAGAACATAATAAAACCTAGCGGCAGATGATGCAGGATGTTCTCTTATCCAGAATCCATAGCACCACAAGACAGCACAGGAGGGGGCCCGCCTTCATCATGTCTTCCTCACAGCAAGACTGCAGCATCAGACCCTTTATAAAGGGTCAGGATGTTCCCACACCAGTGGCGGCTTGTCAGTAGAGGACGGTTGGGCGCCGACCCTCATCCAAATTTCTCAGCATTCCAATTCCATGTTGGGATGATTTTTTGTAATGGTTCAGCACCAAAGAAGCTCTGGACAGATGAGCGTATATGTGTCTGTGTAACCTTTTGGGTTCTACAGTATGTGACCACACTTACTGGATAATTTAATATTCTCCTCAGGGCTATCAACATTTTTTCTGTCATTCTTCCTCCAGTCAGATGAATTCATCAATCAAAGTCACACCGCTGGCAGCTTGCGCAGGCCTGAATATCACTCACACGTGACACAAACAGAAGAATCAGACGACAATGACAAACAAGGCAGGCGAGAATGTCTAAGCATAAATCTGATTTGACACATAAATCTGAAGTCTCTAGAAACCCTTGTCCTGCTGATGATGTTTTTATTTGGGGAATTTTGCTAAAGTCAGCATGATTCCTCAATGTTTTGATTTGACTTGGTAATGATTCTGCTCACTATATGTTTCAATGCAGTTCCAGTTAATTGTGTGCCCAAACAAGCGGACAGAAAAAATTGTTCTGTGGCTTCATAAAATCTAATGTTTCAGCCATTCATTGTTTAGTTCTGTCTCTCCAATGCTAACATCTGTCTGGGTGGTACCGCAGTCAGAAGCGCATTCAGAACCAGTGACTTGACAGAAATGGAGCAGGAACAGTCAATGCAACTTCTCTTTCCTTGCCAATGCCATTGTAAATGATGAAAATCACTTGGACTGTTATGGAAAATTCAGATGTGTAAGCTCTACAAAATAATGTGCATAGTTTATAACACAGTTTTGGAAGCTGTGCATAAGAAAATAGGTGAAGACTTTTGAAAAGTTGCCCATATGAACTGTGGGGCTATGTTTGGCTGTCAAAGTCACAGACAGCAGACCATCATCAGCTGTCTGCAGTTGTTTCAGCAGGAACTTTCAACCGATCATTTAAGAAAGCTCCGGTTGGGACCTGGTATTGAATGGGGACATCCAAACTATTATTTTAGCTGCTGTGAAGTATCACTGTTTATATTTCTATAGTGAGTAAGTTAAATTCAAACTAATACATTTGCTTAAAATTACTTGTATATTTTTTTCTGGCGTTCTGGAGCCTTGAAAGATTCGACTGTTTGTTTTGGGGGGTAACAATAAGTGCTTGAACGATCCTGTAGGAACGAATGAGGCCTCGGTTACAGAATCACCAGCCACTATCGCTTGTCTGTCACATCCTGACCTCTCTCTATCTGTCCGGCTGGATGTGTTGACACTCACCTTGTTCCTGATATGTGGGAACAGCCAATCCCACAACCTCCTCCTCACCCCATGACCGGCCCCTCCTCTTCCCCCGCTGCTGCCGAGGACGCCGGCCTCATGGGAACTGCCTATCTCCACCCGGTGCACTATCAGATTGTTGACATGAACAGATACCCTTGCAATCAAAATATTTTGCTTCTCCTAACACTGACATTGGCCTGCACGAGATGACATTTCTACCCCCTTCGGGATAAACAGCTCCCGTGCAGCGTGTGTTAGTGTGCATGCGTGTTTGTGCAAAAGCCTGTGGGTGTTTGCTGACAGGTGCATTAAATAATCGACTCAGGCATTTTTGATACTAGACAGTGGCGTGAGGGTTTGTGGAGATAATCTGAGTTCAGATGGGGTGAAACGGGAGCAGAGGCAGCATTGTATTGGTTGTGGTCTCCATTGATGATGAGGCTAAAGAAG
This sequence comes from Fundulus heteroclitus, assembly GCF_011125445.2. Lineage (NCBI taxonomy): Eukaryota > Metazoa > Chordata > Actinopteri > Cyprinodontiformes > Fundulidae > Fundulus > Fundulus heteroclitus. Next base: position 5,505,347 of record NC_046378.1, on the reverse strand, counting down.
TCAACGTCCTACTGCTTGTGAAGAGTTGCCGGCAACACTTAAAATGCCGGCAACTCTGAAGTTGAAGTTGGAGTCGAAAGTCTCTTCCTTTTTTTTCCTCCGTCCTGTCTGTCCCACACGCTCCCGCTGGAGGAGCCAAGAAAAACAAATCAGCCATCTCAGACCCTGGATGACCCCAGTGGCTGAGTAGGTCTGTGGGTCCTTTGGATTATTTTTACCTGACACAGGAAAGAGCCCACTCATAACAAGCAGCGGGCGAGGTGGTGACAGATCTCATTAACCCTATTCTGAATGAAAGGGGGAAATCAGTACCTGGGTGTGGAAGGCCGTGAGGTGAACGTGTGCCAAGGCGCGTCCCAGAGGTTTATCTTGACCTTTTAACGACCTTGAAACGAGATGCACACGGAGAATGGGCCAGCCGGTATACAGGATCAGATTTTTCCTCAGTAATGTGTTTGAGCATGAATGCACCCCCCCCCCAGCCACAGTAGACTAAGAATAAACCTTGTGGTCCACACGTGTGAGTTCACTAGCTACATCAACAGTAATCTTACACTGACCAAGTCAGGGACAGATGTGTAACGAGGAGCTAATCATAGAAGTTTCCACTAGCAGGGCAAAGAGCATGTCACTACAATATGAGATGACAGACCAGGCAGGTCACTCTCTTGCTGGTCTCTGGTTGCGTTGATGCCACCTAATTAGTTAGGTTCGACTTGGGTCTAAATTAGTCTCATCATGAATCCGGCTGCTCTTTGAAGGCATCAGAAGAACAAGCAGAGTTGTGAAGAACATGGAGCACAGCAGACAGTAGAGGCAAAATGTTAGTTTAGGGTTAGTTTAAATCAAAACATTTCAAACATCTCAGGAGGAAACCGATTATCCATAAATGGAAAGAGTGACTAACCACCTAAACTGGCGAACCGAGCAACACAATCTTTTATCAAAAGAGCAGCGGGGAGGCCAAAGACCCACAGCTCGGGCGGGGGAATCTGTTGACAGGACCTGAACTTTTAGGGAAAAGTGACACGAAGAAAGCCACAAGTTGTCTCACTTGCAGTTTGCCCAAACAGTTGAGACCCAAAACAACATTTTGAACTACAAGCAACGCACCAAGTGTGGTGGAGTGCTAGTGCTGCACATCATCCAGAACACGGCAACACCGAACGGAAACACGGTTGTGGCAGGATCATGCTGTGGGACTGCCTTTGTTCAAAAGGGACTTGGAGAAATTAACTGATGGGAAGACTAAAGGAGCTGAATCCTGGAAATCCTGTTGCAAACAGTAAAAGACGGTGAAACACAGTTGTTGGCAGCATCATGGTGTGGGAAAGCTTTTTTGTCTGTAGGAAAGACAAAGCTGGCCAGTGTTAAAGGGAATCATATCATCATATTTGGTTTCATTCATCTGCTAATACACAATGGGGAAGTGGCAGAATAGCTTCTCTTGTCTTTTGCTTTCTTTGAGTCTCAGCGGTGACATGAGACCTGGGGTTAGGTAGGCAGGGGCAGATATGGAGTTATGCAAAGCAACAATAAGTCATTTCTATAAAATTATTTTAAGATGTCAGAAATATAATTCATAAACATGCTTTCAGGTTAAAGATTATGTTTTGGCAAAATCTGAAGCTAGTCAGTGCCTAGTGATACCCTTCTGGCACATCACTGCTTCTCAGAGTGATTGTAGGGGACTTTGTAGGCGAAACACACTCCGGAGAGGTGCATACTGACCCAACCACACAGGCACTGTTCAGTACAAGCTTTTACAGATAAGGCACCAGCTTTAATTATATAGTTATACTTAAAGCACAGGATGAAAAATGTGGAATTCTACAATAAAAGGTTCCCACAATACCATCACATGACTTTTTAGTTAATGGCCCAAAGTATAAACATCACAAATGTATTTGACTTTTAAACAGCTAAGGTTTGTTCTAAAACGTCTTCCAGTTCATAGGGCTCAGTCATGCCTAAATAAAACAATGTTTATTGTCACCCTGGTGAAGTTTCTTGAATAAAGACCATCTTTGTTATGTTAAAATTCTAAGAAAATATTCACACGGCTTATTCAAATATGCTTATGCAGTACAGCTTAATTTCTTCAGCATACTCCATCTTTAGGTTCTCTGACTTTGTCCACTCAGCTGCATTCACAGAGTCTGCACTTGTTATTCTCATTGGCCCTTAGGTGCTATTACTACCTGCTCACATCAGCCACATGGCTGACATTCCAGCTCTAATAACTATCGACAATAACCTCACCCAATGAATACTTGCTTGTAAGACACACTAACATATTTCCGCACATAAAAAGAAGTACGAAGCAGCTTAATTAGGATGTAGATTTAAAAGGTGCTCATACACACATTCAAAGAAGCAGAGGAATACAGTTAATGATATTGAAGAAAGCATGTAAGACTAAAGCCTGGGTGGACTTGGCAGATGGCCACTCTTCTAATGAGTGCCCATTAGGAAATAAACTGATTACTTCTCCGAAACCTTAAACCAATTTCCTGAGGCCCTCACACTCCTTTGAAGAATGGGAATAGTAAGAGGCTGCGTGTGGCACTGGGTCGCCAAGGTGACGGGACATCCTGGCAGGAAAAACAGGAAGTGAGGGTAAGGGGTGAGCCTGATTGGACCCCTCCTCATCCGCATGCAATGAGATAAGAAAAGATGGTTGTGATCAGCCTCTTTCCCCTCTTTCTTTAATGGTGCAATATTAATAGGACCATCACTTGTAATAAACATGGTAACTTTATGAACCCCCCCCCCCTAAAATAAATAAATAAATTAATTCATGTTGTCACATGGGCGCTCGATGAGACCACAGTAACAACAATTGTCTTACATTTTTTTGAAATACTTCCACAACAGCATCATTTTCAGGTCTTTTTGTGCCACTATGAAGCAACTTACCACCCTTTATCTCAAATCACACCACTGAACCATTAAACGATAGCATGCAAGGCCAGAGAAGGTCGCCATTAACCAAACCACCTCCGTTCTCCACTTTATCTTGGTCTATTCCTCCCTATCAAGTCCTTGGGACGGTATCAGACAAAACACCTGCACGTCTGCCCAGAGGACACTTTTACCAAGTTTATGGAATCCAAACACAGAAACGTGATGCATGCAAAATGGTTAAATTATATAATGAAAAAAAAATCCTGTGTTTCTCTTACTGGTTATTGCCTTACTCTATATTCATTTGTCTTGAGAATCTCTTTGAGACTTCAATACAAAATGTTCTGCAGTTAAATGTCAAATCCTTTTTCTGTGAATTTTACAAGTTTACCTTAAAGTCAAAAGCCTGTTTTCAACATCAACCCTTTCATTTGTTTTTACCCGCAGCATAATACTGCTAACACCATGCTTCACTGTATCAACCAGACTCTGAATGGTACCGTAGCCGAATTCATTTGGGTATAACACCCTTGTTTCATCAGACTAGGAAATTGTTTTTCTCATGGTCTGAAAGTCCTTCAGAGGCCTTTTAGCTGGCTTTCATGTGCTTTCCCCTGAGCTGTGGCTTCCAGTGCTGCAGAGATTATTGTCTCTCCACAAAGCATTGCCAGAGCTCTGTCAGAGTGCCATTAGATTCTTGGTCCAATCCCTGACTAACACACTTCCATCCTAATCGCCATCAGGCTGCCTGTGCTGCTGTCTCTATGAAGAGTCCTTATGGTTCCAGACTTCTTCCACTTGCAGATGATAAGGCTACTTTAATCACTAAGACCTTCAATCATGCAGAATCTGTTTTGAACCCTTTCCCAGATCGGTGAATCAATAAACGGTTGTCTCAGGGTCTAAGGACAAATCTGGGCACTGTATTTCAATCCAGTTGTGAAGGACCATGTAAAGAATGACCAGTGGAAGCAGGATGTCCTTGAGCTCAAATTTGAGTGTGGTGGAAAAGGCTGCGGATATATTTCTGATACATTTTTAAAAGACCTAACCAAACATTTTTTTTTTGACTTTGTGATTGTGTGTAGAATATTAAGGAAACAAAATAATTCAGTTGATTTTAGAGGAAGTGAAAGCTCTGTAAATATTTTCAGGGGCAGCTTTTGGAATTCTGAGTAAGAAATGTTGGGCGAAAAAAAAAAGTCTTTAAGGTTTAAATCTAGTGCAGTGTTTAAACAAAAACTCTGTAACCACAATTTGTAAGAATTCATAAAGAAAGTGCGAATGTTGGGTTTGAACGTGTTGTTACAACTCATCAAAGGACCGAATAGGTGTCTTTTCGCTCATTCCAATGCTCCAGTTTTAATAACCCAGCATGCACTGTGAGTGAACATTTAAACAAGATGGGCTGGGGGGAATATATAAGCATCAAAACATCAAAATCCAAAAGGTAAAACTTAAAAAAAAATATTGTCATAACTGGTCTGCACACATGTTAAAATAGTAATTAATACATCTAAAAAATTCAAATGTTAATTATCTCTGACGAGGTAAAACTAATGCAATATTGCTTACTTTTATAATGCATTCATTGTGTAAACTCTGAGAGAAAAACGCAACATTCCAATCAATTATCAGTCTTATACATGCTGTTCAAAGGAAGGTTTCTAGCTGGTTTTTAGGTTCACACAAAAGCCAAATACGAAACACTGTGAACCTCACATAAATAAAAGCTACAGTTTCATCCTTTATGTTACGGCACCCTGTAAATTAATCTGAACCCCATGTAAAGATGTTTTTAAAAATTCTAAATAATTAAAATCATTAGTCATTATTTGAAAAAGTTTACATTTAATTTCAACATGTTTACTGAGTAAGGATAAAGGAAAACGTTTAGAAATATTAGTTTTGACAATATATCCCATATCACCAGGGCTACAATTGGTGATATGGGAAATTATGTCTATATAAGAACTGCAACGGAAGCATTTTTGTAGGTACATGTTACCTTCTAAGTTAATTGCTATTCCACTGGGCTCCAAAGATGATGTGACACAAATACCCATTTCTTCAAGCCACGCTTAAAGATAGGAAAGACAAGAGAACACGCCATTCAAGTGTGCTCCACCTGTCAACACAATAATTAAAAGTTTAAAACAAGCGGGACGGTGAAGGCTGAGACACACCGCTCGGTCGAAAGTATGTACTGCAAATTTCACAAGTTCCTCCAGCAACAAACAAGGCGGGCGGTAAACTCGAACAAGCTCAATGAAGATCGCCGTTCCGTTTTGTTATACGTTTGCTGTACTTCTGCGCTCCAACTATAGGTAAGTACACCATTTATTAAAATGTTTTATTGGTTATTTATTGAGCTGTGTGTGATCCGGGACCAACCTATAGGGAGACAAACCTGGATGGAAATTGCGCACAGTTTACCTTGTAGTTTGGGGATTTTATTTTGTATTTTTCTCAACGCCTATCCCACCAAATTGCTGCGTAGTTCCTACTAGGGCTGAGCAATTAATCGCATTTTCAATATAATCGCAATTTAAAAATCCGCAATTTCCAAATCGCATAGTCTGCAATTTTTGGCTATGTAACAATTAGGGAATTAGACACGTCCATTAGGTGTTGGTAAATTGTTTAAAGTGGGTTTGCCTCCACATGGAAGGGAAGACAGTTGCAGCACTGAGATAATCTAATTTTATTACTTGTTTTAGAGTTTGTATAATCATACATAGCATTAAGTTCTGGTCAATCAGTTTAATACATAGACTTGCTTGTTGGCTGCACTTTATGTTCAACAAGGATTGATGTCCAAATCAACTAAAAGCTGTTCTCTTGAATAATATTCTGATTAATAGAAACATTAAAAGTTCTTGTTTTAAATAGTCTTTGTTTACAAACGTCTTTATTTAGAGGCCATTTTTGTTGCTTGTGGTTAACGCAGAGAAAAGTCAAAATTGCAATTTTGGTTGAAATATATTGTAGGCAGAACGCAATCATTTCTGCTCTGAGGTTAGATGCTGAGGGTCTTTTAGCAACTAATTTGCACAGCGAGGAAACAAAATGATTTGTTGTTTGTATATGTTTAAAAAGACATGATAAATTAAACTGGAAAAAAAATCGCATTAAGCAATATTAGAAAAATAATCGCAATTCGATTTTTTTCCAAAATCGTTCAGCCCTAGCTCCTACCAAGCTAGACCATGGCTGTACCTTGGTCGGATACAGTGGTGAAGAATTGCAAGCGGTCTGACAGGCACGACACTGGCTCCATTCACTTCAACCGGACGTAGCACTTCATCATACTATCCATTTTTCAGTATCTGGTGTGTTTCTGCCTCCACAGTGAGCGTCAAAAATTAGGACTCGTGCTAATCTTACCATCACACACAGGAGGATGATGGTGAGGGAGGTAAACAATGGCAGAAAACTGGAGCAAATATTTTCAGTTGTGCTACTGCAGAGGAATTCATTTTGAGGCTTTTTTTATTCATCCATACCAGGTCTGCAAATAAGCATGAATGGCGTTCGGTAGTGCATTTTAATCAAATCTTGTCTCAAAACGGCTACAAAAGAATCTGCAATGGTTTTGACTTTTGAGGTGCGAAGTCCTCTTGATCTCCCACCCCAACCCCCTACACGACTACCCGAGACCCCGGTGCACCTAAGAGAAAAGGTTGTTGAGGGTCTGAGGGCTCGTCAAAACACGGGGCTGCTTGCACATGTCCGAGGACAAAGACCCTAACACCTGTGGGTGCAGGTCGGAAGTGAGGCTGGTGGGGGGGGATAAGGGGGTCCTCTATGTGTGGAGAGCACAGAAGGCTGAGAGGAGCGTATGAAGGTTACGGAGACATGCATGAGAACCAAGTTAAGTGCTTGAAGGCCCTTAAGAGGGTATGTGTGCTTTTGGTGCGCAGCTCCAGAGGCAAATGAGGGAGCCTGCGTTGTGCTCCGAGCCTGCCACATGTGTGTGTTTTCTCCCCGTCGCTGCCTCTCCATGTAGCCCAGGTGTTCATCGGGGGTCTATTGTCATCCCACTGGACTTATTGGCCTCTCTTCTCCCTGACAGCTACCTGCTCTTTGATGTCTGGGAAGTCTCTCGCCCTTTGTGTGTTTGGGTCAACATTCCCGGCCGCACACACTGCTTGCGCACGCACATACAAAAACACACCTGTGCATAGGCGCGCAGAGAGAAAGACACAAACACACAGAGGAGAGGATGAGGAGTGAAAGGGAGAGGGGAAGGGAGGAATAACAAAAGAACAAGAGGGGAGTGAAGTACAAGTAAACACTTGCTCTGCATCAAAGGGATCAACTAAAGCGAAGTTAAAGGAGAGTAACCAGTTGAGAGCCACACAGCAGATCAATGCAAGCATGATTAGATCCCATTAAAACTGTGGTTATGGTTGGTGTTTTGGTAACGGAATGACCGGCTTTCATTTTCATCTGGCCAGATAGACACTATACTAATTAGACGTAGGTGTTAGCATTTGTAAGCTTTTTTGATCTATTCAGAAGAATATGGTGCACAGCTTCTTGTACATGTCTTCTTTGTCATGCAAAGAATATTCGCAATAGATGAAACATTCTAATTTCTAATAATATGTTATAAATTCTTGCTCACGTAGTCTTTAGTGCCATGTATAAGGAACGGGAAGGCAATTCTAGTACTGATTTGGTTTCTAGTCTTTCTGAAAAACTGCTTTTAAGGACCAATTATTCCACATGCAGCTGAACTTAGAACGTCTGGGACCCAAGCTCAATGCTCTAACCACTAGGATTACCTTGGACTATCAGTTATTAAGAGCATTACCCAATGCAAATGTAACTCTTTTTCAACATTAAAAATGAATTCATATGATGACCCAGTTCAAACCATCGTAATTGTTTTTGTGGCTTCTAGTGGACTACCAGCAATGTCCAGATTTGAGCTCAAATATTAGCTTGAGGTATCAATCATGGCGTTTTCCAATCTCGTATCCGACTTCCCTCATTGTCTGATGTCTGTTATTGTCTGATGACTGTTATTTTACCTTAGCTGCACCTTAGAAGGTTACCCTACAGAATAAACAACCTTTTTGAGGAGTCATGCAATTGTTTTGCTGAACGAACACATTGCTTATTGGATGCACGTAAATGTTTGTTGTCCTCTCCCCATGTTCCACTTTAAGTGTTTTCAGCTCTTTTTGGGCTAACATTATGAAAAATAAATTGTTCTTAATGTTTTGCCTGGTGAAATAAATGTTTATATAAAAGCAGTCAACTGCTCAAAAATGTGTGCGTGTGTTTTGTGGTTTCAAACTATGTTATAAAATAATTTCAGTCACCACTTTTGTAGTATAAACGTAAAAATAAAGAAAACAGTAAATCTCAAGGCAGCAGTGAATGAGCTACAGAGTGGAAAACAACTATTTCATCCAGCTAACGCTAAAACTAGAGGAAGCAAAGCATGCTTTATTATAGATCCATGCTAACATGTTTAATTCCCGTTTTGATAGGAATATTTTCGATACGAAATTCTTAGTAAACTTAGGGCTTTACTTTGAACGCAACAGTTATTTACTTGTGTTTCAGCGCTCCAGTACAACTGGGGATGTCTGGGGACAACATGTGGAGGAGCTCACATGGCAAACGCAGACAGGGTGCTGGGAATATTCAACATGTTGGATTGTCTTGTCCCGATATCCTAACCTGTCTGGTGTTCCCTGAGGACAAACGGGCATGCAGCCTGTTGAATGTGACGTGTAGCCAATCAGAAAGCGAGGTGAGGGAAACCCAGAGAGAACTATAACTCATCTCTATATCATTGTGCAGCAAACATAAACATAAAGCCTCTGTTTGCGCTGTCTCCACTCCTTCAACCGATGCCTTTTTAATGTATTTAATCTCAATAAAATTAGTCCACAAACTATCGCCATAATTCTTACTTGTTGTCCATGTTTATTAACTCTGAACTCATGTTTAATGTTGAGAGCTTTTGCAAGATTTCTCACCTGAGATCAGAATGTTCCTGAGTGAAATCTGTTCTAGCTACGGTTTTTTTTATCATCATGTGTGGTATCTCTCAGGCTTTGACAATTTTTAAATCTTGCCTTATGAACCAGCCTAAAGGTGTGAAAAGCACTATATTGGAAGCGTATCAGAATTAATAAATCACAATAATTAGCATTTTTAAAATTGTACCCTTCTGTGATCTGCCCACATGAAAAAAAGGAGCAAATTAATATATAATTGCTTGCTCTGGTTGTCACATAGTTAACATGATATGAATTGTTCAAAAATGCCTGAAATGGGATTAAAATCCAAATACTTGGTATTCGATTAAGGTATTTCTAATAACAATGGGCTGAAATACCCGCTGGCTAATACACGAGCTAGAGTAAACTATATTCTGCATTTTACTGACTATTTTATTTATTTCATTTAATTCTGTCTCGGGTCTAAATACGCAACGATCAGAGAAACTGTTTATGTGTTTTTTCCACTGTATCCAAGCGTTGCATGCATATACATCAGATGAGCCACTGTTGTAAATGCTGACGGCGATCTTATAAATAATCATTTGTAATATTTTTTTATATCTTATGTTTTTCATAGTGTATACCTTGTCAGGTCTTTTCTTTTTACAACCCTTTAGTGACTTAAATTTTGCTGCAGATCTCAGAATTTCTAATGATGACAGTAACCCCAGAGCCCAGAGATGGGCTCTGAAGGCTGACTGATTGCACAGTGCACCACTGATGGGTTATCTTGGGTAGCAAACACTGTTTTTTTACAAGAGTTTTGTCTTTTCCAACAGCTTGTCTTCCTCCACATCAAGCCTTTCCCTGTCTTTGCTTATTTGCTCAGCACTCTCGACGACAGGTGCTGACAGATGACAGACTGTCAAGAGCCTCTGATCACACAAACAAGTTCCTAGCACACTTTCACTGAGTGCTTCGCTCTCCAGCTCTCAAACACACAACTTCATTGGCACCTCAATAAACCAGATGAAGAGAGAAAAAAAACGTCCCAAAATGGGCCAAGAAGTTTGTTTTTGTGTGGAAATCTATTTACATGCGTGTTGTGTCTCAGTTTCCAAGTGTGGTGCTTTTTATAAGGCATTTAGAGGTAAAGAGTATCCGTTTTAATGTGTTATGAAGATGGGAAAAGGAGATTGGAGGGTTCCTCTGGTTCAGTTTCCCTATTTGACCTCTGTACTTTATGGTGTAGTTTTACATTTCAGGTTAATTGGTGCAAGAGATGATGATGCCTGCGCTTGTGTGCTTCTGTGCATGTGTGCGTGTGTGTGTTGGTTTTGGGTCATATCTCTGCCTCCCTCTCTGTCAGCCAGGTGCATGGCAGCTCTACAGAGCTTTTATCCCAAGCCTATCCCTGGGAATGCAGAGAATGTCTCCCAGACACTCCTGGTCACAGTGCCCCAGCAGCTCCTGCTCGCACCCACGCACGCACGCACGCACACGCACACACACACACACACACACACACACACACACACACACACACACACACACACACACACACACACACACACACACACACACACACACACACACACACACAGAGCTCCTCTGCCTCTCCCAAACCCCACTCCCGCCCTAACCTCGACACAACTGACAGACACAGCCCCAAAGAGCGGACACCTGGCTTTGCACACATACACATGCAACACACCCTGGGGATGCTCTGGGAAAGTCAGGGATCAGCAGAAACACTCTGGAGAAACAGGAGAAGACAGAAGGGACCAGATGCAAGATGGTAGTCAACAAAAGAAAGAGGTGGAGGGTAAAGACGGGAGGGGGAGGGAGCCTTAAACAAAGACGCGGGGCGAAGATTGAAGGATGTCAAAGTGGGAAGTGCAATGCAAAACTGACAAATGTAGTGAAACATTGACACCAATACAGAGGTCGTTAAAACAAATAGCCTTAATCTGTCAAATTAAGGTTGCAGAGAGCCTGGACAGAGGAGAGTTAACTCTCACTCTCTCTTTCTCTTTCTCTCTCTCTCTCTCTAACTGTCAGTCAGGAGTTAACACTACCTGAATGTCCTGTCAGGCTCACTTCCTTTCCTTTCTACCGGCTGCCAATCATACTGCCGTGCTGCAAAAACCACACCTGTGCCATGTGTGCAGTTGCTAATGTCAGTGTGGAGCTTTTCATCCGAGGACATCCGAAAAAAAAAAAAGGCCTGAAACATGTTGCCTCACCTCAAGACATGCAAAATAATGACTTTAAACATAAGTGTATAGTACATGAGTTTCTTCTGATGGATCGACACAAAGTGTATGATTGGAATTTTTAAAAATAACAATCTTCAAATTGTGATGTCAATTTCTAGCCAGTCCTCTCTACTCTAATACCCCTAAATAAAGGCGAGTGGTGGCCTAGTGGTTAGAGCACAGAGCTTCGGTCCCAGAGGTTCTGAGTTCAACTCCCACAAGCTGCCATTCTGGGTCCCTGAGCAAGACCCTTAACCCAATTGCTCCCCTGGCGCCGCACAGTGGCAGCCCACTGCTCCCCAAGGGGATGGGTTAAGATGCAGAAGTGAATTTCTCCATTGTGAGATCAATAAAGTTAAATTATTATTAATTAATTATAATTATTATTATAAAGCCGGTGCCTTCCAAAGTCAATTAATTATTAAACAAAATCCATTTGTGGGTAATTTAAGCTCAGCCAACGTGTTCTGTGAAGGCCTCAGATGTCTGTCGGAGAAGAGCATCATGAAGTTCCAGAAGTTGCTGACCTGCTTCACAGGGAGGTCATTAGTCAGAGTAGCAGCCAAAAGGCCCATCTTAACTACAGTGACAGAGATCTACAGCTCAGGTGGGTGAATGCATTGTCAGAACAGCTATTAGTTCTGTTTTATCTGGACAAGTATGCAAAACAACAACAAAAACGTGTTGAAAGGCAGTCAGGAGAAAATCTGTTTGTGGCGTGTCACAAACCATGTGGAGCAAACAGCAAATATGGGATAAGGTCCTATGGTTAGGTGAGACATGAATTAAACTCTTGGGTCTACATGCAAATTGCCACCTGTGGCGGGAAACTATCACTGCACATCACCCTGAACATGCCATCACCTCGGTCCAACATTGTGGTGTCAGGGTTGTTTTGTTCAATGTTGATGAGAAGATGGATGGAGCTAAATCCAGATAATTCCTGAATATAGGATCTGAAAAAGCTTGGGACTGGGGTGAAGGATCTGCTTCCAGCAGGACAACAATCCTAAACGTACAGTTAGAGTTGAACCAATGGGAATGGTTCAGATCAGTGGTCCATTTTTTATCCTGTTACACAGGATAAAAAACGGACCACAGACTGGTTTGGTATCAGACACTATTTTCGTGGACAGTACTTTAAGTTGCGGCAAAATAAATACAACAAAACAAACCAGTGGGACCCCCAAGCTTGTTTCTCTGCAACAATACGTTTCCATCGAGGGGTAATAGGAGACAATGCCACCTGAAATGTGTTGTTTATGTTCATTCTACTCTGAATTTTTGCTTTAGATTTCTGTCACTACAGAAAACCCTGCTTAAAAAAAAATCATACTTTTAAGGCCACCATCATTTTCGATCTCCAGCAGGTTATCTTTTGGCATATACATGTTGGATTGCCAACATGTATATGTATATGTTGGTTTGTTGACAAATAGGTTGCAGATCTATTAATTGCTTCATCAAAGAGCATAGAGGCATGTTTTGCAGAACAGTATTGGAACATGGGAATAAGCTGAAGTGATAAATCCATATTTGAAGTAGGAGTTCTGGTATCGTCTGTTAAAGGAAGCTTTCTTTTTCTTGCAAGGTATGGGCTTGGGCTCTTCCTCTGTCTCCTTACTTGGCTTTTACCCATCACAAGGAAGATTTCCCAAGATGCTAGTATCTTTACTCCTTCTGCGACCTTGTGGGTTTACTTTAGTGGTAAGGTATCATGTGACCGAGACATGCATCAAGAGTGACACATCAGCCATGTTTCCATCCAATTGGCATGTTCATTTTGAGCAAACTTTAAAAATGTCACTAAAAAGAGAAAAAAAGAAAATGTGAATTGGTTGTGTTTCCATCCATTGGTTTGGAGCGAATTAACCAGTCTACGCAAAGCGTAATTTCGTCACTCGTCGGTTAAGCATGGCTGTAATAAACACGAAGTAAAGGTTGCAAACTAGCATGCACCACATATCTAAAAAAAGGAGAGAGGTTTTCAGGAATGTGTTGCTATCAGGCAAATTGTAATTGTTCTGTCACGTCTAGTATTGGCAATTTATTTGCAGTCAGGAGACGTTGAGAAAGAAAAGCAATTCTATGCACGAATACGGAATATGCAGAAAGATGCTGATTGTGGAAACAGCTTATCAGTCTTGTGAAGTAAACGTTCGCTACATAGGAACTTATTCAGCAAATGTATTTCCATCGTATTTCCAATGTGGACTGGCTATTTTTCTGAAAATCCAGAACCCACCTCAATCGAGCGTAAAAACATCTTTGTGAAACTGAGGTAGTTATTTTTAATTTTCCCGTTTCTATCAACCTTTGATACTGCGACACTTCAAAATACCAAAGAGACTTCCAGCATAAGTTGGTTCCACCTTTTTTTAAATTTATTTATTTATTTTTTCTCTCCCAGTGTCCTGTCTAGCAATGTGGCAATAACACCTTTTTTTTAAACTATTTCATCATCATGGGCTACTTTACAATAGACCGACGTTTGTATTTATAACATGGCAAAATGTGAATAGGATCTAGGGGTGTGAATACTTTTGCAAGGTACTGGGAATTGCAAGTGGAAAATTTGTTGCCAATAAGATTAAAGTATGTGCTGGGAGCCTGTTGCTCGTAGCTCCTCTAAGGCATTTTGCCTTGTTGCAGCACCGACTGGCATGTGCGATAATGCCCGGTCTCAATTCACACGCTGAAGGAATGAAAATCATTTAGCTTCTAGGAAGAGAACTCACAAGCTCCTTGGACCCTGAAGCACACACACTGTTCGTTATCTAAACACCGTGGGCCATGATTCTTCACTCCCATCCTTTTTTCTCTCAGACTGTGCTTCTGAGGCCAAGGCAAACACTGGGTGTGCATTTGTGTGTCTGTCTGTGTGTGTGTGTGTATGTGTGTGCGTGTGTGTGATACACTCATATCTCAACACACACACACCTCCCACCCTTTCAAATCCCCAGATGTTGTTACTTGGAGTAAATGGTCTGAACCAAATTTTATCCCATCTAGGAAACACAAATCCTTGAATATGACTGTTGCTTCTAACGAGCAGAAAAACTGCTGATTATTTCACTTTTAGGTATGTCCAATTGATTAACTATTCTTAAATACTGCTGGGTTAACCTTACAAACTCTAGAACACTGAACTGAGCTTTCTTTTTTTTTGCTGTCATCTCTCATCACCTGAACAAGTATGTGTGTTAAGTTTGAGGAAGTGCACAGGACTGACAGCAGGAGAAATGGATGTGCAGAAAACGAGTCTAGCCGGGCAGTGAATGCAACCTGTCAGCAGTGGTGCAGCAGTGCAGCTGTGTGGTGTCTCTGTTAGTTGGACAGGCTTGGTTTCACACAGAATTCCTCTGTGGCTCTCTAATAGACCGAAGACTCTGTCCGGCCTCACAAAGCAGTCCTGCATTTGGTTCCCGAGGGGGGTGCTGGACCTCCCCCATGCTCCGACAGATGCAGACAGTGCACTTAAGACTGTCTGTATGGGAGGAATACTGGAGAAAGGCCAGGATACATCTGTCTGTTGCAGTGCCTTGTCGTGTTAAAACACACGCACGGTCTCAGGTTTTCAATCACCAAGACAACATTCGCAATTAAAGTTGTCTCAAGATGTTTAGAGGAGCCTACAACCTGAAGGTTCCTGTAGCACAGAAAACACCAATTCGGAAACGAAATACATTCAATTTCAGAAAGGAAAAAACTGCACCTTTTAAACAAATTAAGCAAAAAGGAGATTAAATTACAAGAAATAGGCAGTGTAAAGCCTCCACTCGCACAGCAAGTGTCTTCACTCAACTCAAGCTCTCACAACAAATCTTCTCAGGATCAGCAACGAATGGTCCCTGATTCCCTTGTCATGAATTTGACTTTCAGCAACGTCAAGAAACGCTTTAAGAGCATCCCAGATTTTTTTTGCAATATCACGCCAAACTTTACATTTACAAAGCACTTTGAAAAGTCTTTCTTGAACCGTTTGCTAAGGGAACATCAGGGAAAGAAACAGCATGATGAAGACCAAGGAACACAGCAGCGAGAAAAGTAATGGAGAAGTTGTCACAAAACCATATTCCAAGCTTTGAACGCCTCACAGAGCAACGTTCTATGTTTCATCTGAAAATTGTATGGCACATCCGCAAACCTCACAGGCAGTTTGTCTAAACTTACAAGCCAGATAAGGAGACCATGAATCAGAGAAGCAACAAAGGGTATCATAGTAACCCTGGAGAAGCTGCAGGAATCCACAGTTCAGGTGGGAGATTCTGGTGCTCTCCCCAAATCGGGTTTCCTTTAACCAGGAAAGCCCTTGGTTATAGGAAATCCATGAGGAACCATGTTTCTTGTTGGCCACAAGCCATATCGAGGACACAGCATGCACGCAGAAGAAGGAGCCCAGGCCAGATGAGGCTAAAGTATAGGTTCTGGGCCTCCGATGGGCATGAAAAAACTAATATTGTACAAGACATTGACTATCACATGGTGAAACATGGTGGTGGCAGCATTATGCTGCAGGGATTATTTTCTTAAGCAAACACATGAAAGCTGGTTAGAGTTGGTGGGAAAAATTATTTTTGCTAAATAAAGGACGACCTAGGAAGAAGGCCTATTAAATCCTGCAAAAATGTTGAGATTGGGGTGGACCATTGCCTTCTAGTTAGGATAATTTAAATGAAAACCGCCATGATTTAGGGTTTTGTTTGTTTTGGACTTTTGTGGACTTTTCTAGAATCAGCCCTATCCACAGGTTATCATCCAATCAGCTCAGTCTCCTTTCAGCCACCCCTCTGCTCTTGATCAGATCCACCTGCTGCTCTGCTCACCTGTTCACCGGCCTATGTATGTATGCCTGCCTCTTTGACCCGTTCACCGCCAGAACGTCTCGTCTTGCCTCATGTGCACTGCCACCTATTCATAACAAAAACACATTTATGTTTTTGAATGACCCAGTCAAAATCCAAACCTAACTCCAATTGAGAATCTGTGAAATGACGGGAAAATATAGGTTCACATCCTCCATAAGACTCTCAGTTGTAGTTGCAGCGAAAAGCGGTTCAAAAAGCTGGTATTGCCTCAGGGGGGCTGAATGCAGCTGAACTGAATTCTTCAGATTTTCATATGAAAACATTTTGAAATCCATGTGACCTTTACTTCCACTTCACTGTATGCACTACTTTATGTCACTGTCATATTTTATCCCGGTAAAATGCATCAAAGTGTGTGGCTTTAAAGAAACAAACGTACACATTATAGCAATACTTGTGTAGCATACTGAACATTGTCAGCACAACACCGCAATGTTGTTTTTAATTTCGTGCTACTTTGTCAACTCTGACTAAATCCATGATTCAATTAGGTTCTAGCTCTGAGTAAATGACATTTATCAGACTGGGTCGCGGAGCATAGGAATAGCTGTTTCTGTATAAGGGATTCCGTGGGAGAAATAAGGAGTAAAGCAAACTCATAAACCAAAAGATTACTACTATTTGTTTGTTTTGAACTTTTCTGGACTTGAAGTTTCAGTTCTGTCACCTCTCAGCCACAGAAAACCCTCCAATCAGCTCAGTCCACCAGTCATCGGCCCATGCCAGTTCTACCTGCTGTTGCATCACCTCACATCACTGGCTCTGCCGCCGTGGCGTTTTCAGTTCGTGTGTGCTTCACTTGCATCTGCTCAAGTTTTGTTCCGCCTGCAACTCCTGCTCTGTTTCTGCATCCAGCATTTACAATAAACCCCTTTTTAATGTAACTCTGTGTTCGGCTGAATTTTATGGTCACACCTACAGTCGTTGCATAATGGTTCCATGACCAGAGGGGATCGGTCTTTTAAAGTTGTGGCCCCCCGGACTGTGGTATGTGTTGCCTTTATCTTCACGCTGTCTTGATTCTTCATTCTTTTAAGAAGCAGTTGAAGACCCACTTGTTCCAACTTGCTTTTAACTAGTTTTTAACTAGTTTTATGCTATGGTGTTGCATTGATGCTATTTTATCAATCTATTTTTTTATTTTGTGTAGTCTTCATGGTTGTTTTTATTGTGAAGCACTTTGTGGCTTTATCCTGTGAAAGGTGCTATATAAATAAAGAGTGTTGTTACAGTTTAGGGAATCCAAATCATGTTCTGTCATGTCTTCCGAGAGCTTTGGTTTTGGTTTTCTTTTGTGTTTATGTTGTCAGCATTTTCTTGTTTATTTGCATTTAAAAGGGTATTTCTGTAGTTAGTATATATATCTGTCTTTATTTTGTCATTTAAGGTCTTTTCATACCAGATCATACTTTTTGTTGTTGTTGAGTGTTGCTTTCTGTTCTTTGTGCATTTGAACTTATTTCTCTCTGTTCAGTGTTGATCTTTTTTCCTTTGAGGAAAAGTCCCAATAGATTTGTTTACGTGGACATCGACCCTTTATCCATATTGCAAGTAATCAAAATATAGGGCCAATTGTAATAAAAATACATCGGAATAAAATTGTATTTTGAATGAGACAGGTGGTTTATGCTTATTGTTAATCCGAACAGCATCCATCTAAATATTTGTTTCAATCATGTCATTCGGAGTATGGCTAACTGCCCTGACTATATATATATATAACTGCCCATATATATATATATATATATAGTATGTTTTTTCTGATTGTTAGTTAAAAAAAACAACCTTTATTCAGCACTGACAGAAGTACAACCTTGTCTTTGGTTCCTTGGGGGAAATTTTCCTGTGCATGTCAAAGTGCTTTTAATCAAAATAAAGCTTTGTGCATGTAAACATATATCACGATTGGATTCATTGATTTTGTGTCCTTATAAACAGTTCATTCAGATTATTTATTATTTTTTCAATCCGAATACATTTGAATCTGATTAAGGAATTTTGCTCATGTAAACAAAGCTAAAATGTTGCGGTAGCAAAGTTTATTGATACAGCACCTTTCGCAGACAAGGGAGGACCACACAGTGCTTTAAAAAAAGTACACAAAATCAATAAAAATATAGATAAAATTGCATAAAATTTACTAAAATTTAAGTGAAAATTAGCATGGTGGTCATACATATCCCCTACTGCTGTAGATAAAACTCTTGGAGAAACAGGTGGGTCTTAAGTCTTCTCTTGAAAGCACCAACAGAGTCAAGCAAACGTAACGGGTGCGGAAACTAATTCAAGAGCTTAGGTGTAAATTAAAATGGGTGTGAGGGACTGTGAGAAGGTTCAGATCCAATTATCTCAGCCTCTGAGAGGGAGTATAGAGACCTAACAGGTTTCTGATGTAGGAGGGTGCCTGAACATGCAAAGCTCTGAAAGTCAGCACCAAGACCTTAAAATTTATACAAAAATAAATTGGGAGCCAGGGAAGGGATTTTAGAATAATATGAGCCTTTCTGTTGGTGTGAGTCAGTAATCTAGCGGCAGAATTTTGGACCTGTTGCAGACGAGACAGTTCCTTTTTGTTTAGACAAGAAAATAAACTGTTACAGTAGTCTAAACGTGAAGATACAAATGTGTGACCATCAGTTAGGTCCAGATTAGGTTTTAACGAATTATCAGTTTGTTCAACCAGGGACCCGTGGCATCAAAAAATGTCAAGACTGCAAGGTAGAGCATCAGAAGGACAAAAAGAGGACTTCATTCTGGTCACCAGTGATGAGACATCAACCTGTGTAACAGGATAAAAAAGGACCGCATATGGGGTGCGGACTCAACAACAAAGTTACAAAACAGGCACATTGGAAGTTTAGCCTTAATATCCTGAATTTTGCAAATGAAAGATGCAAGAAATTCATTGCTATCTGATTTGAAAAAAACAAACAAACAAAAAAACCCAGAAAAAAACAGGCGTAAGAGGAGCAACAGGACACACAATAGAGCTGAAAGTGTCAAACAGTATCTGTTTTTTTTTCCTATTCAAAATTATCAGCTGACAGAAGTAGTCAGATCTGGCATTTTTGGCATTTCCTTCAGAGAGGAGATGAATTCCCTGTGGTGCAATCTATGGACCTCAAGTTTGGTGGACTTCCACAGCCATTCAGTTTTTTGACAGTCGCTTCATATCGCGAACGCAGTCAATAACCCAAGGAAATGTGGTCTTTTCAGTCACCACATTTGATTTAACAGGAGCAACCTGATCCAAAATGGATTCACAATGACTATCAGTGAGGTTTGTCAATCCAGGAGAAGCTCAGAGTCAAACATGGCAGAGAACCTAGCTGCCGTGTTCTCAGCGATGATGCACCTCCGTAACCTAATCTTGGAGGCACAGGCTCAGAAGTGAAGAAGAAGTAAAAAAAAAAACACAGTGATGATCACTTATGTTGACATTCTCTACTAAGAGGTTAACAAGATTTAGGTCAAGTGAAAATGAAAGTAAAGAGTGTGTCCATTTTGGTGGGTGGGCCCAGAAACAGAAGCTCAAAATTGAAAGTTTCAGTCAATGTTAAAAGTTCAAAGGCTGCACAAGAAGTGCTGTCATCAACATGAATATTAAAATCAACAATTATTAAAACAAAAAACAACTTTACTATTGAAGATAATCAATCTCCAACCCTGCCTTAGAATATGAGCTCACTGGTTCTGTTTGTTCACGGCAGGATTCTTCCGTTGGACTAACAGGGTTTTTCAGCTGAGTTCCACCATGGCCTGTTACTCCTGTAATTCACCTGTAAGTTTGCTTATTTTTAATTATTAAAAACTCATTTTCCATCAGTCAGCCGCTGCTCCTGGGTCCTTTTTAACCACGCCATGACATGCTCTGCTTCATCCTTAAGCCTAATTTAGGACTTCAATGTTTAACAATTCACTGTCAGGACATTTTGTCGAAAAAAAATCTGTATTTGAAATAAAATATATAATCAATGTTTACTTTATAAGAATGATGATGTTATATGTTAAAATCAAAATTGTGGAAAAAGATGAATGTTTTTTTATACTTCAATTACAAAATCAAAAGTGTTTATGCCTCTGAATAGAATAGGATCAAAAAAGATTCCTGGTGCCGACCACACACAGTTGGTGTGGGTTGCTTTATAGAAAGAGGTGGGGACATAATGTATTTATTGACTATCACTGCCAATATGTGTTGTCCTTCAGCAGAAAACTAAGGGACAAGGACATCAGTACACTCCCGGATTTCATACCAGTACGAGAGGAAATTATGAGGAACCTTATCATGTAATACTTCCACTTGAAAGACCATGAGAGGGAAACGGCAGGGATATACTGCTGAAGGAAAAAACAAGCAACATACTCCCTTGAGTCATCCTGATGTTGTGTTCAGCGACAATAAGCAAAAACAGGAACTAGGCAGATGGATGGAGAGGAACCAAGAAGTGAAATTAAAGGAGGGAACATTCCTCTTTTGCTCAACCCCAAGTGCATAACAATCTTTCCATCGCTGTCATGTCATCACTCAATTAAAAGGTTAGGCCATGTTTATTCTTTCTATTAAACAGATTAAGGAAAACATCAACAATCCCTTATTACCAAGACTCACAGCCTCTGGGCAGAGTCACCACTAATTGGGGTTTATGCGTGTTACTGAGGAAGAGAGAATGATCAAATACACGGTCACTTAGAGGAGAAAAAAACTACACAGCATTTCTCAAAAGTACTGTAACTGCAAATAATAATATACAAAGTTTGTATGTAGTATAAATTTAAAGTTATCCAAAGTAAATTACCTGTTAAATTAATTAATGACTGTAATTCAACGTTTTACACAGCGTTTACCAATATTTCTGTTCTTAATTAGCACTGTTATCTTATTGCTTTTTAAACCTACAGATATGAAAGTTCTTTGTTTCACCCAAACCTAAATCATCAGAAAAGGCTTTTAGCTCCTTTTCATAAAAATGAAGTATTATCATAGCATAAGGTTAACTGAGGAAACTGCTTTTTTTTCAGCAATTCTGAGCCAACAGATATTGGTACCATCTCTGGGTAAATGGTAAACATTAAGCTCCTGTTTTGCTCACTTTTATATAGTACTACATGCATTTTAGAAGCCCAATGTGAATATCTTTCATTTATTTAAAGAGAAAGTGTGCAACTAACTTGTCTCTTAATTAGCAAAAATCAAGTATTACTTTTATAAATACATATTCTGGCAAAGTCTAATAACATCACATCTAGAATGAAAGTGTTCTCATAACTTTGAATTGGTTGTTTATATTATAAATACATTGGTGGCAGTGCACCCACTGGGAGACGCCATGTTGCATTGCTGTTTCTGATTTCAGTAGCCGAAGTTGGTCAAATTTGTCAGCCACATGCGTTTTACCCATAGACATTATATATGTAGATGCCTCATTACATGCTGGATATTAATTAATCAATAAATTATAAAATAACCCTCATCTGTTAGGTATTTTCCAGTGAATATCAGCCCAAACAGCTGATATTAAGACAATAGTTGAAAGGGGGATTCGAGCACTGGCGTTCTTTTGACAGCAAACTCTGCACACATATAGAATAAAGGAGTGACAACTTCTTTTCAAGTTTGAGAATTTATTAACAGAAATAAAATGAACATCCAGAAAACTTTACTATAGAATGCTGTTCATCTGAATTAACACTATATTTCAGTCAACAAATTCTCTCTACTAGGGTAGTGAAACTTAACTAAAAATACTGAGCAAAATTAAGATAAAAAGAAGCTAAGGAACCACGTACACACAAAAGAAACAAAAAAGGACAAATAAAATGGTTGAAAAATCATCATCAGAATGATTCAGTGAATCCTGATTCACTGCAGATCCAAGTTAGAGAACCAAAGTTCATCTTAAAGAATGTTGAATGAGGTTAAATTAGCTTAACTAATTTAGAACAACATTTGATGTGTTTCAACCCATTCACAACGCAAATCTTGAGTTAAAACATTATTTGAGAAAATAACATTTTAAGGAATGATTTGCTCAGTAAAATCACTAACCTCTAGGACACTTGATTTCTATTAATGTACTTATTTCTCCAGGAAATACTCAAATCGATAACACAATGAGGTTGAGGAGCATTGGCCCAGTTGGGTATTGGGCTGAGGCAAGGGGGAAATTAACAACCCCCCCCCCCCCCACACACACACACACACACACACACGGGCAAGAAAGTGTTGCCAGCAGCACTCTGTCCAGGTAAAAAACTGCATTAGCAAAGGTCACATTTCATGTTAATTCAGTAACACTGTCCTCTGAGATGCCATTGAGATAAAGTCTTAAGCCCTTTCAACTTTAAAGAATGTTTTGGGAGCTTCTTTTCTGAGACTTGGAGCTTAATAATAATGGCAGATATTCATTTTAAGATTGTGATGATAATGAGAAGACTGCTAGTGATAATGAAGTATAAATTGTTTACGCCTCTTGAACTTATTTTGATCAGGCAAATCATTGTTGCTTTTTGCTTTGTGAATTTCACACTGACAAGATATTGGGCACAAACAGTCGGTGCGCAAGAATGGAGGTCAATTCTGTGCCCACCACAATTATTGTGGATTAGGGTCAGAAAATATCATCATGCAAATTTCCAAAAACATTCAATTTGAGTGAAGGAAAACTATGTGTATACTGAGAAATGGGCAAAAAGCAAAGTACAGTTCTGTTTAAAACATGGCTGTGTTTGGGCGAGGCAGCAACACAAGCGTAAACAGCTACACAACAAGAAGCAGCTTGTAGGTTTTTGTGCCATTTTTGATGTCTTCAGAAAGCTATTGCTGCCATACCAACATGATAAACATGTACATTTGGAAGCAGAAGATAAAACTCCTCTGTGCTCATCTGTGAACCCCCTACGCCCCCTCAATGTCCGTCTATCTCATTCCTTTCTCCATCAGGTTTCTACTTTACTCTTCCCGTAGGGTCCAGATAGGCATCTCCCCCCAAATTCGAGATGAAACCCACACACAGCACCCCCACCATCATCAAATACCACAAAACAAGTGAGTGTACACCTCTGTCAGAAGTTTGCGCACGAGAGTGTGTGGGTACACATGAAGTTATGTGTGATTGAATCTGAAAAAAATGAGATAAGACCGGTCCTGTGATGCTGCAGTTTGTGGGAAGACGGTGCCTTGTGTGCCTGTGGTCTGCAAGTGCATGGTAGGTATCTGTGTCTGAGCAAAGCAGGAAGCAAAGACTTCTGCACAAGATAGTGGCGATAAGGGTGGGTGCATGTGATTGTGTGTATGTGTGTCACCAGGGAGGTGGGACGGGGTTCAGTGGCAGGACAAGCTCATCCATGCTGGTATTCGTGAGAGCCTTGAGGGCGGGACGGGATGGGAGAGTTCATGGGATGTGATGGGGTAAAGTGGCAAGTAAACGCCCAGATTCTGCTTCTTTAAAACTACCAGCAGAACTGACATGTCATTACTGAAGACCGCAATATCATCTGCAAAGAGCAGCACACTAAATGTATTTGTTTCCTAATGTCCAATATATACTCTGAGATGGAGCTTGTTTTGCTGCATCCTTTAATCCATGAAAAATAACCAAAGACAAGCTGATTTTGGAGATATGATCTGACTCATTAGGTGAACATGGAATAATTCCAGTGTATTTGGCATTTCGTCATAAGCAGTGACGGTTATCAAAGAGAACCTGTCAAAACCTGTCGCTTTGGTTTGCTGTTTGAAGATAAGGTCATTGAAAATGTACCTGTTGATCGGAATGCATTTTGGTTATGTAATTTTTATGCTTCCTGCCATGATAGGTTTTCTATAGCCAGTGTTGTCTTTGTCTTTTTAATTTATGAGGGAGGAAAAAAGAGGTACAACCCATATTAACCATATTTACAGAATAACAACTATATATTTGTATCTGTTGGCATAAGGTCAATTTCCCCATTTCATTGTTTGCTGCCATGGCCATTTTTAAACACCTATTTTTAACAAAGAAAATGACAACAACAATGATAAAAATGTTAAGTTACTACAACAGAAAACAATCATGATGTTAAAATCGTAGTCTTTATCCAATCCTTATTTATTATATATTATATTATATATTAAATGTGATTGTTCTGCTATTTTGACATGTTGTTGATTGAAAGAAAAAAATACTTGATAAATACACTACATAAAAAGATTATAATTTTTTGCTGGATTTCTAAAGTTACTATTTGAAACTGTTCGAGTCCGTGTTCAGTGAAGTACTGTTCAAGAATACCATCATTCCATTCATTCACTGTGATAGCTAGTTAACACAGCATCAAGAATCAATTGTCCAAAGGGTTATTGATTTTTAATTTAGAATATTTTTTTAAACATTATGTTCAAAAAGTAATGTTTTATTTGCCCTGATGTGTGAACTGGTTGTTTGAGCAGCTAACAAATATGTTCAATTTAGCTTTTAAAGCTATTTTAAAACTAATTTGGCCTCATTCCAAACAAATTCAATCTGAACTAATATCACTGCATTGTTTTATTGGTTACTGCTATTAATAAATTCTTATATTTGGAGATGATTTGTTTCTTTATGTGTTAAATTACTAGCTGTATTAATAACTGTCCTTGGCACCTATTTACAGTTATTCCTTGCCAAACCAAAAATATCGTTGCACAACTAGAGTCTTCCACAAGTAAAAACAAACCTTTAAATTATCAGCAACAAGTTCTTCAGGCTGGCAACTCTTTTTTTCTGTTTTCTTTACCTTGGTCATGGAAAATCCATCTTCTTTGGATGCCAAAACAGTTTTAGACATACATTTGTTTATACACCAAAGGACCGTACTTAGAAATGCGTCATTGTCTGCTTGTGCCAAGACTACTGCAGGTGTCAGCAGCGATAACCGAGAACTTTCTTTACAGACTTTGGCTCCATCCGAATATCCTTATTGAGCAAGGACTCTTTAGCCAAAGTGGAAATGTGTCATCAGTCGTCCAAATAATGCTGTCTGTAAGGAAGGAGGTAGGAAAAGAAGCCTATAAGCTTCATCTTGTGGCAAGTTTTGCCTAGAGGCCCCATGACATCCCTTACCAGTGTTAAGAAGCCTTAAGATATACCACAATCCTTTGCATGACATGACGTATAAGCAAGGAAATCAATGAAAATGTCCGGACAGAAGAGAGTGAGCACTTTGTAGTTAATTTTCGGAAGGTTGTAGGCCCGGATTTGACTTGCATCATCCATGTGCATTTCCGTCATGTAATGACGTCGGAGTTAAAGGCTGTCAGAAAATAAGCACAGCAGTGAAACTCACTTCTAGCTATTCCTGTCAGGTGCACATATCTGTGTGGAGGTTTGTGGTACTTGTGTCTTTCTCTTGCTCTACAGGATGGGACTGGCAAGCTGGAGCTACAGGTGCTGCTCATCAGCGATAGTTATGAGGAGCATAAAAGGAGTCAGGAGTCAGGAGGGAGGTGTCAGAGCATTAGCTCACCCAGAGCGGTAACCTGACCGCTGTTCGTGTGAACCTTGTCCTGAAGCCCTGATTATTTCTGTCACTCATCTATGTTCTCTCCCTGCTGGTGCTGGACCCCTCACCTAGGTGCAACTGTATTTGCACGTTCCTGAGTAGAACTAATTAAGCCAACCAAGCCGTGCATTCAAATGCCTTTCTGGAACTCCTGTTCTTCCATCTTTTGTTAAGGCATCACCTGCCCATCCGCCCTCCAATGTCCACCAGCAAAAACCTTCTGGCGAAAAGTACTGTATACACCTCCGCTCGGACTGCCAAGCACAGCTCCCTGTGTGCCAACTCACATCCTCCCTGGAGTCACTTGCTCATCCTGACCATAAGCTGACCGCAAAATTTCTAAACTCACCAACCTGTTTGTTGCCAATGTTTGGAAGGCCATTACAGAGGCCTAATAGTAGTCTGATTTATCCTTTAAAATGGACCAAAGTACAGTGTTGATGTATGATTGTTATTAAGGTTCTGTTGGTACACCCAACTGTTTTAATCATGTCTCTGGTAGATTAGGTAGATTTAAGATATTGATTTTGAAGCAGGGGCTTCTTTCTTGCTTAGTCCTGGGCCATCCATTCATCCATTGTCTTCCGCTTGAAGACAATGGATGACCGTCGCAAAAACCCCCGCGACCGTCGGGTCGCGGGGGTAGAAGCTTCAGTAGGGAGGCCCAGAAGTCCCTCTCCCCAGCCACTTGGGCCAGCTCCTCCGGGGGAATCCCAAGGTGTTCCCAGGCCAGCCGAGAGACATAATCCTTCCAGCGTTTCCTGGGTCTCCCTCTGGGTGTCCTCCAAGTGGGACGTGCCCGGAACACCTCACCAGGTAGGCGTCCAAGAAGCATCTTTACCAGATGCCCGAGCCACCTCAACTGGCTCCTCTCGACTGGAGGAGCAGTGGCTCTACTCTGAGTCCTCCCTGGATGACTGAGCTCCTCACCCTATCTCTAAGGGAGAGCCCAGACATACTACGGAGAAAACTCATTTCGGCCCCTTGTATCCGGGGCCTCGTTCTTTCAGTCACGACCCAAAGACCATTGATGAGGATAGGAACGTAGATCGACTGGTAAATCGAGAGCTTCACCTTTTGGCTCAGCTCTCTCTTCACCACAACGGATTGGTACAGCGCCCGCTTCACAGCAGATGCAGCACCAATCCGCCTGTCGATCTCCCGCTCCATCTTCCCCTCATTCGTGAACAAGACCCCAAGATACTTAAACTCCTCCACTAGGGGCAGCACATCCTCCGATACTCCATACTTCCGGAGTACCCCCACAGGATCCCTCGAGGGACACGGTCAAATGCCTTTTCCAGATCCACAAAGCACATGTCGACTGGTTGGGCAAACTCCCATGCCCCCTCCAGGATCCTGCTGAGGGTGTAGAGCTGATCCAGTGTTCCACGGCCAGGACGAAAACCACACTGCTCTTCCTGAATCCAAGATTCAACTATCCGACGGACCCCCCCTTCCAGAACCCCTGAATATACCTTACCAGGGAGGCTTAAGAGTGTGATTCCTCTGTAGTTGGAACACACCCTCCGGTCCCCCTTTTTAAATAGGGGGACCACCACCCCAGTCTGCCAATCCAGGGGAACTGCCCTTGATGCTCACGCAATGCTGCAGAGCCGCGTTAACCAACACAGCCCCACAACATCCAGAGCCTTAAGATACTCAGGGTGACTCTCATCCACCCCAGGGTCAGCAGCACACCACCCTCACTATGAACAGTGTTGGTACTGCACTCCTTCCCCCTCCTCAGACGCCGGATAGTGGACGAGAATCGCTTCAAAGCTGTACGGAAGTCTTTCTCCATGGCCTCTTCGAACTCTTCCCACGCTCGAGTTTTTGCCTCGGCAACCAGCCGAGCCGCCTGCCACTCTGACTGCCAGTACACATCAGCTGCTTCCGGAGTCCAACAGGCCAATAAAGCCCGATAGGACTCCTTCTTCAGCTTGACGGCTTCACTCACCGCTGGTGTCCACCAGCATGTTCGAGGGTCGCCGCCGCGACATGCACCGACAACCTTGCGGCCACAGCTCCGACTAGCCACCTCAACAATAGAGGCGCGGAACACGGTCCATTCAGACTCAATGTCGCCCGCCTCCCTCGGGACGTGTTTAAAGTTCTCCCGGAGGTGGGAGTTAAAGCTCCGTCTCACGGGGGACTCTGCCAGACGTTCCCAGCAGACCCTCACAATAGTCCTGGGCAGTTTACACTGTGGATAGTAGACATTTCTCCAATTTTCTTTAAATCTGCAGTTCTTCTTTTTAGATCTTCCCAAAGATTCTTGGAATTACCATTATTTTGAGTTTTGGTCAATCCAAACAGGGCAAGACATTATTTAGAAATCTACAGAGATTGTCCACTGCAGCTAATCAACACGCCCAATAAGAAACACTTGTTGAAAGATTTCTGAATTTATCTATGTATCTATTTCAGTCTGCATGTACATTTGTCTCCCTGTGTGTGTCAGATTACTTTTTACACGATTCACAAACATTTTAGACCGTTTCTTTATCAGCCAGGCTGATGACAGGGCTTTACAGTCAGCCCTATAGGTTGGGAACAACGGTATCTGACGAGTGAAGATCAGTCGATGCGATCCCAGTCCACTCACAGCTACAATTTGATAACCTCAACTGTAGAGCACAGAAAGACACGTCAGATCCATTAAGACAGACACGGATAAAGTGACAAGCCCAAATCGTCTGGACTCAGACCCGTATTACGCACGAGGTGCAGGAAGAGAATGATGCAGCAACTGATAGGGGAAAACAAAAGCTGTGCCCCTGTACAAACACACAAACACAATGAGCATTGAGAGCTCAACACACACATACACTCATGTGGAAGAACTATAAGTAGCTCCTGCAAAAAGTCGGCTTATCTTCGAGAGTGTTGAAGTGTAAATCGGTGCACTGGCTATTTAAACCCAAGCATATCCTTTCACATAAAGAGCTTTTAAAGGCGGTCTGCGCAGAATCCTTCTGTGTGTACATGCTCTGGTTGGGAGTGCAAGAGAGATAGTTTTATTATTTTTGGAGCGAGTATGAAAACAAACAGCAAAGAGTCCACTGAGACGTGTGTGTGTGTGTGCAAACTAAGACGTTATTTTGAAAACTAAAACTAAAATGATAATATTTATAATTCATTGTCTCCCCTTGATGTTTTTAAGCATACATAAATGCTTTCAGGATTTGTGCAGTCAATTATGTGTAAAGTCTCAAGCTAAAACCCAGGTAAAAGTGTTTGTATTTATAATACATTATTGATACAACCAGTTGCGATATGCATCAGCTGGCGTGTGGCTCTGTGGATCTGAACAGAGCGATGAACAGGGGCAGAAGGTAAATATTTGGTCTACTTTAAGTGCTGGTGTTTACGTTAAGGACAGCAAAGCTGTTTGTCTGAAGTCCACGCAATGTGTAAACTTGGCTAGTAGATAAAGACTCGGCTGCGCTCGCTTCTTGCAGATGAAGGGATAGACGGTGAGGGAAGGATAACAAAATAAACACAAAACACTTGAAGGAGTGCTTTTCTTGTAGCTCCTATCACTATCAGAAACATTAACTGTACCGTGGCACAACAAATAATGAGGTGACAAGTGAGCAAAAATATAAATACCAGTGCTGCGAACCCACGTGGAAGAACAAAAAGTCTGAAACAAAACAATGATGAGCAGGAAGAGGAGCCTAGTGATGAAGACGGCTTACAAAATCGTGTCTGCTCTCAGGGATGGCAGCGCAATGTAGACTTTTTCTTTCAGAAGGAATTGAAAGATGCAGAAAAAAAGAGAAGTAAATATTAAGAAAAATAAATATTATCAGCGAGGCCAAAGGTGGAGAGATAGCTCAGCCACTGAGGTTCAGATTCAGAAGGAAGGAGGCTTATCTGTGGAGAATAGTCCACGAGAGTCCACCCTTCAGCTGGATGTTTACTCAGAAAATAGAAGAACATGCAGGTAGTCCAGTTTCCAGGTGCACCTGGAGTGAGCTATTTAAGAAAATAACATAACACCAACATTTCCTGTATATCTAAAGCATGTTTGTTTTCAACATGCTTGCCTTTTAGGACAACATTGTCATAATCAAATATGCCAAATATTTACTTTAGCCACACATGGCAGTACCAGGTCCTCAATATCTGCTTAGTAAGTTTCTCTCCTGGAATACACCTCATTTGAATAAATGACTCCTAAGCAGACTCATAGAGAACAGAGTTAGGAGGTGAGGAGAAATTCATCTCTACTGCGTAGGAGCAGGGGTACGTCTAAAACATGAAGGACAGCCACCTACTATGCCTACAGCTGCCCACCTCACGGCAATGGACACTTATTTGCTGATACTGTCTTTGAAGTGTAACTCACCCCTGTACCAGAATATTACTATGCTCACATCTATTTGAAAAATGTGCCTGAAGGAGGCGGTACCCACCAGACCAGGAAATGTGCAGGGGGTGAGGGTTGAGCATGGTCTAGGCTACTAGAACCTGAACGTCAGTAGGAGAACTGCAAAGCTCATTAATCAAACACCAACTCGCTACGGAGGCATGTAGGAGACGGAGGGGAGACTGGGGGCCTGGTGTTCAGAGCAGCCTGCTTGCATTCTAAGAAAGCTGCAAACACCAGGTCAAAGACTGCAGACTGCCATATGGGTCCCTGAGCAAAAGCCATTAGTCCCAGATTGCTCCCTGGGCGCCGCCCACTGCTCCACTTTGGGTTAAATGCTGAAGACTACTTTCCTTGGAATGTACAGTTGCAGCAGAGCTATTGACTTCAGTTTTTCTGTGTGACATTACAATATTTTTTGAGTCAGTACCAATACTGATTAAAAATTCAAATGCAGTTTGGGTTTTGTCTCCACCAGTTTTGAACATCCAGAGACTGAAATGATGTGCATCTTTTTTTTTCTAAATAGATCTTTAGATCAGTCAGATTTGAATGAAAAGCATCTGTGAACAGCTCTTTTCTAGTCTTGCTATAGATACTCAGTCCAGTTTTGGTGTAGACTTTGGCCGTGCAATGATCCACTGGTGTTTGTGTTTTGCTTTTTATCAGTGAGAATGCTATACAGCATTCTCACTTATTGTTTTCCTGTTTTTCTTTATTATTATTATTATTATTATTATTCCGTACGTTTTTGTGCGTCTAACTACTCCTGCATACTTCAACCGATTTCAACGATTTTCGTACCAAAACGTTCGGCTCGTTCTCGACATTACTGCTATGTCTCATGGTTATGGTAACTTTTATACTTTTTGAAGTATTTGTACTTTTTGTGCGTTTTTTGCTCCCATTGAAATGAATGCAAATTCCTTCAAATTTTTCAAATTCTTCAAATTCCTTCTAGTTCTTCTGATACAACTTATATCAATACTATTACTACAACAGATACTGCAACTACTACTACTACTACTACTACTACTACTACTACTGATACTACTACTACTACTACTACTACTACTACTTTTACTACTAATGATACTACTGCTGCTACTGCTACTACTACTGATGCTACTGCTGATACTACAACTACTACTGATACTACTACTATTGCTACTACTAATACAACTACTACTACTACTAGTACTACTGATACTACTACTACTACTACTACTACTATTGATACTACTACTACTGATACTACCAATGATACTACTGCTGCTACTGCTACTACAACAACTAATACTGCTACTACAACTATTACTACTACTAATACAACTACTACTACTACTAGTACTACTGATACTACTACTACTACTACAAATTCCTTCAAATTCTTCAAATTCCTTCAAATTCTTTAAAAACTGATACTACTACTACTACTACTACTACTACTGATACTACTCCTACTACTATTGATACTTCTAGTACTACTACTAATACTACTACTACTGATACTACTACTGCTACTACTACTACTGAAACTACTACTACTACTATTACTACTACTAATACAACTACTACTACTACTAGTACTACTGATACTACTACTACTACTACTACTACTACTACTAATGATACTACTGCTGCTACTGCTACTACTACTGATGCTACTGCTGATACTACAACTACTACTGCTACTACTACTATAACTACTACTAATATAACTACTACCACTACTAGTACTACTGATACTACTACTAATACTACTACTGCTGCTACTACTACTACTACTACATATTCCTTAAAATTCTTTAAAAACTGATACTACCACTACTACTGATACTACTACTATTACTACTACTACTACTACTACTGATACTACTAACTACTACTACTACTACTGATACAACTACTACTACTAATGATACTACTGCTGCTACTGCTACTACTACAACAACTAATACTGCTACTACTACTATTACTACTACTAATACAACTACTACTACTAGTACTACTGATACTACTACTACTACTACTACTACTACTACTACTACTACTACTGATACTACTAACTACTACTACTACTACTGATACAACTACTACTACTAATGATACTACTGCTGCTACTGCTACTACTACTACTACAACAACTACTACTGCTACTACTACTATTACTACTACTAATACAACTACTACTACTAGTACTACTACTATAAAATTCCTTCAAATTCTTTAAAAACTGATACTACTACTACTAATACTACTACTAATACTAATACTACTACTATTACTACTACTAATACAACTACTACTAGTAGTAGTACTACTGATACTACTACTACTACTACTACTACTAGTACTACTACTACAAAATTCCTTCAAATTCTTTAAAAACTGATACTACCACTACTACTGATACTACTACTATTACTACTACTAATACAACAAATACTTTTACTAGTACTACTGATACTACTACTACTAGTACTACAACTACTACTACTATTACAAATTCCTTCAAATTCTCCAAATTCCTTCAAATTCTTTAAAAACTGATACTACTACTACTACTACTACTGATACTACTCCTACGACTACTGGTACTACTACTATTACTACTACTAATACAACAACTGCTACTACTAGTACTACTGATACTACTACTAATACAACAACTGCTACTACTAGTACTACTGATACTACTACTACTACTACTACTACAAATTCCTTCAAATTCTTCAAATTTCTTCAAATTCTTTAAAAACTGATACAACTACTACTACTACTGATACTACTACTACTGATACTACTACTACTACTACTTCTAATACTACTGATACTACTACTACTACTAATACTACTACTGATACTACTACTACTACTACTACAAATTACTTCAAATTCCTTCAAATTCTTTAAAAACTGATACAACTACTACTACTACTGATACCACTACTACTGACACAACTACTACTACTTCTACTACTACTGATACTACTACTACTACTACTACTACTACTGATACTACTACTACTACTATTACTACTACAACTGATACTACTACTACTACTACTACTACAAATTACTTCAAATTGTTCAATTTCTTCAAATTTTTCAAATTCTTCAATGTTTTTCAGCTTTTTTTCTCTTCTGCATGAGACTTCTGCATCTTCTCAAATCATTCTGCATATTAGCATTCTCACTCGCTGTTGCGTAGGAACAGCTTTTTCTAGTTTGTGTTTGTTTTCTGACTGTTTCATGCTCTTCATTATGGTTAGGTCAAGTCTTATCAGTTCACTGTTTTGTATTTAGCTTCTTACCTATTATTTTGTTCTGATTATTTTTAGATTATTTTAGACTTCTCGGAGTCTGAGATCTTCTGGTCAAAGGCTGTTATTGGTTCTTCAAACTCACTTTGAGACAAGAGGACATTAATCCTTTTGAGGAGTGGCCTCCATCTTGGTGCTGTCTTGATTCTGTTGATTCTTTTAAGAAGCAATTAAAAGTTAAAGACTTGTCTATTCAGACTGATTTTAACTAGTTTCATACTGCATCATGTAACATGTGTACTGTTTTTATATTTTCTTTTATCTTCTGTCTTTTAATGCTTTTTTTTTTTTTTACTGTAAAGTGTTTCATAATTTTTGACCTGTGAAATGTCCTATAAAAATAAAATGCATATACTTATTAATTTACATACTTAGTCTCCTCCCACAGTTTCCCTGTTCAGCGCTCAGCAATCATGGCTGTCCCGCGGTCCCCTGATTGAGGTCACCTGTATCCAGTGTCCTGGCTTTTCTGTTTCAGAGAGCTGGGGAGCCGTGACCCTGAGTCAAATTATGACAACAACTTACTCTGTGAAATAACCCTGCTCACTGGCAGCAGTAAGCTTGAAACAAAAACGATAATGTGCTGAACGAAAAGTGTGTATCACGATCATCTGTTTGCAGATAATTGTGCCCATATTTCGCTCGAAGCATCTTCTTAAAAACTCTGGCCAGCTTCCCAGTGTCGGTTAAAAAGAATGATCGCTACAGCATGGTACTGCCACCATCCTTTTTCCAAGGGATGGTGCTTGGGGTGGCGGAGTGGGTGGTTTATTTAGTGGGATGTGGAGTGTTAGTTTTCCTCCACACAAGGAGTTTCAGAGCAAGGCAATAAAAAATACTGCATGCATACTTTTTTTTTCCTCTTCTCACTTCTATGTTCCTTTGTGCTAGTCTGTCACATAAAGTGGTGTTTAAATGCACCGCATATTGTGGTTGTGACAACATGTGGTAACCATTAATTAGTATGGGTACGTTTATGAAACAAATGGCTTGTAATGTGCAGTAATGAATACAAAATATTACGACTTGAGGCTGTCTCCACCATGACTTCGTTTGGGGAAGAATTACTAGAAAAAAGAAGCATCAAAAAAAATTTGCTTTACAAAAAAGCAAAAAGATAGATCAGGATTTGTAACTAAAGGTAAAAAAATAAAATAAAAATGAAGTCATAATCAACAACTATAGAATGAGGCATCTGAATAATTAGTGTGTTACTGGCTTTGAAGAACCCGAAAAAATGGAACTGGCTTATCTTGTGCTCAGTAAAAAAAGAAAAAAAGAAAGGAGAAAAAAAAGCAGAGATTAAACTTAGTTAAACACATGAAAAGAATCCGGATGAAAGGCTGGAAACACATCGTTTGGTCAGATGGGAACACGATACAATTGTTTGGCTCAGAAGGAGTGAATAAGAAGAAGATTACTGATGGAAAACAGATTTTATGCTAAAAGTCTGAAAAAGAGCCTTCATGGTGATGGTGGGTTTGGAGCTTGGGTAAACTTTAATGATATCGCCATGTTTTAAAAAAGCAGAAAGAGAAGGTAAACTACATAAATCCCAAATATAATCCTGTGAAAAGAAAAAAAAACTTTTTTATTGCAAAAGGCTGATGTGTTTTGTAAGGAAGGTAAATTAAACAAAAACTGACATATCTTTCACAACAGTTGCACATACTGGGATATTATTAAAGATTAATGGTTTTGGGGGTAATCTGATTCCCCCATCAAATAAGGACAGTGCAACCATGGCCAAAATATTCAGTAGTCAGTGTCTTCAGGTCACCACTGTTGTTTCCAAGGACAAAAGGGAACTAAAAAGCCCATTAGGTTTTGAAAATTACTCATAGAGACCTTTTACATTGAGCATGTAGATTTTTCATTACAGCAAAAACTAAAATGAAACAAAATTTGAAAATGGTAATTTCCTGAATAAGCATAAACACCAATGTGAACAAATGATATTTAACAGCAGCTGTCTGGAAATACCTTTTTGGAATGGCTTTTGTTTTTTGTTTTATAATTTATCAATTACACCTGGGCTTTCTCTGCTAAAAAATCCTACAAAGCATATTATGGAAGTGATTTGTTTTAAATGAAAAATAACACTCAATTAATGTTTCGTGTGAGACAAGTATAGGGATGAGGAAAGTAGCTGTAAGAAAGATACTTGTTTGTCACACACACACAAAAAAAACAAAAAACAATTTAAGTGGGATACATTTGTTGGTGAAAAAGAGCATTAATTATAGAAAGTCAAATTACATTCAGTGAATAAATCTGAATATTTAACAGAAATAAATAAAAATAATCTTAAAGGTTATTTATACTTCAATCATATACTAAGGAGGACTAAAACTGACGAGACATTATTTAAATCTATAGATCTATAAATAGCTGAATAAATACATAATTTACACATTAGATGCAAAATTTGAATGAGCTTTTAAACCCTGCATTTATATTTAATTTGCCTCCTAACTTTATACTTCTTGCATACTGTTTTTGTTCTACATTACATATTTTTTATTTAAGTTGCCAGCACTGTTGCCCTGCATCAGGAAGGTCATGGGTTTGAATCCCAGTCTGGAGTCTTTGTGAAATGACATTTGTTTTCTAAGTTACCCATAGGTTTGAGTGTGTCTATGCATGGTTGTGGGTCTCTTTGTTACCCTGTGATGGACTGATGACCTGCCCAGAGTTTACCTCACCTCTCACCCAATGACCAGTCCAGAATACAGAAAACCACCAGCCCCGTTGTGATGCTACAACAAGAAGCTGATATCGAGGGATAGTGGTAATGCAGCAAAATAAATTGTGATAACCGTTAGCACTCTTAGCAGTGTTGGCTAGTTTAATGTACGCAATGGCATAAAAAACCATATGCTTTGGATAGCATACTGTTTTGATCCGACTAAATAAAAACTAATTTATTTAACGCTCAGTGTTGTTACCTTAGTGTTCTATGACATTCAATTCTCAATTTGCTTTATTGCTTGGATCTGGGGGTTCCTCCCTTTTTTCCTTAAATTTATTTTTATTCTTTAATTTTTTCCACTTTATTTGTTCTAAAAAGTATTAAATCTTTATGTATTTATTTCCACCAGCATTTATTTCTGGCCACATTTTTCCATTTCTTTGGCTGTTTTTTGTGTTTGCATATTATATTGCTGAAGGGACCTTTTGGAGTCATACAGTAGCCTACTGTAGCACAAATCATGCTAACTGTTTGCACCATTAACAATATTAACTAGTTTACACAATGGCTTAAAAACAGTACGTTTAGTAAGTTTCCCTAACTTTTTGGTTTCTCATTTTAGCCATCTTACCTGTGGTAATTTTTTAAATTGGTTTTAAATTAATCTTAGGTTTTATTTTTCTTTGTCGTTTATTTTCAAACCCTGTTTTTTATTGCATAAAAAACTTGTTTCACAAGTTTCTTTTAGACTTTTTTTCTTCTGTGTATTTGTTACCACTAACATTATATTTGTGCTAGTTTTCCCATTTTTAAGACTGCTTTTCATGTCACAATACTCCCAAATGAACATTTTCACATACAAGATGGCGAGGTAGTCTTTCAGAGAAAGAAATGGTAATTCAGCTGGACAAATCCTGCTAACCGTTAGCACCATCGCCAAGCTTAACTTTCACAATGGACTAAAATACCAGGAAAAAGGGCCTTGAAGGTATGTTGCCATTGTGGGATTTGCTCAGTAAACCTGTGAAACTCTTCAGTCACTGACGGACATGATAGGGTGTGAGCTGAGCTCTTTTCCTCTGAGCTTTAACTCTATCCATTTGCTCTCATTCTCTTCTCACTGGCAACATCACAACCACAACAATATGATAATGCAAATTAATTGTCAAAATCTGCAGACCATTTTCCGGCTCAATTAAAACTGTTTCATTAGACGTTTTATTAGTTGTTGTTTTTTACATGTCAGTATATTTTGAATGGGAATTAGTCCCCCTTCCCCCCAGCAGTGTTAACCAGCTAAACAGAGGCCAGCTGTATAAACCTGAAACTGCACCCCATCTGCCCTATTGGCAGTGTTGTTGCTCACTGTATCTGTGAGGATGAATGGTGCTGTTGGCAGCGTTGCTTTCTAAGATTAGGACACCTTCAATGTGTCTGCCAGAAATTATAGAAGATGATCAGAATGGGTGGATATGAGCTAACGAGGACTGAAAAAAACAACAACAACTGTGTAACGGAGACTGATTGGGGGAATCAGTACACTGAACTGAAAAGAGGCATAGAAAGTTAGAAAACTCCAGCCTGTACTGTGAACAGTTCTACACATACTCCAGAT
The DNA here is from genome assembly GCF_011125445.2 of Fundulus heteroclitus. Classification (NCBI taxonomy): domain Eukaryota; kingdom Metazoa; phylum Chordata; class Actinopteri; order Cyprinodontiformes; family Fundulidae; genus Fundulus; species Fundulus heteroclitus. Next base: position 5,467,815 of record NC_046378.1, on the reverse strand, counting down.
AGTTGTGCTGCTCAGAAAGGTCCTGGCGTGGTGAGGCAGCACGCTGATTCAGCTGCAGGTTATTGGGCCTCAAAGACGCTTTTTTTTTTTGCAGTGAAAATATTATGATACATCTGCACATATTTAACTCCCAACCCTACTTACACACACACAGGCCTGCAGCCAATGACCGTGACATGACTGAAAGGTTCCCTTAGTGGTCGATGAAAACAATAAAACCCAATTACACCTGCCTTTTGATCAACACAGTAACCAAACTCAGTTCTTACTACATAAAAAAAAATAACCCAGTGAATATATTGTAGTCCTAATCGACTACATTAAAGCGACAGTTCATCTTTTAGTTGAGGTTCTGTTGAAAGGTTATAAGAGGTTAACGTCTTACCTACAGCAGACGATTTGTTTGATGTCTTTCCTTTAATTCAGATAAGTCTGTGAAGGCTAAATGTACGGGATATTCCCCCGGTGGCCTATAGCAAAGCAGACTTGTACCCAACTAAAATGACTCCATTCTTAAAAAACATCATAGAGGTTTATGCCGACAGTTTTTTATGAGCCTTTGAACTGTCAGCACATATGGAATTAGGCCACTGATTATTTACTTGGGAAATGGAGGCAGGAGGCAGTGCACCACCAATGATCTTTCTGTGTAAAATAGACTGGGAACAGAACACAGAAAGCATTTCTGTCTAATGGAATGGTAAAAAGTGTAAAAATAGTAAAATAACGGTCACATAAAATACTATAATTCTTTTTTTTTATTTAGAAACAACTTTAATTCACATTACATATTTCACTTGCATATGTTTTAGACAGGAGGATCACTGGTAAAGCACCACCACCTATCTCCGTTACACCAACAGTTACCTAGCACAAGTGGGCTAGTAAATTTTTCTAACCTAAAATATCCTGAACTCTTCCTTTAAGCCTTTTTGTCGTCAAGAAACCAAAACAGAAGCATTGTCCTCAACCACTTATGTCCGCCTTTAGTCCTGGTGGTCTTTGAAGTAAATTGAAATTTATCCTGTAAGTGACTGCGATTGACCACTGCACTTTATCCTGTACCGTAATTCACTGCAAGGTATCCTGTAGAGTTACTGCAATATTTCTGAGCTGTGTGAAAACGAAATTTCGTTCTGTATGCACTCTGTGTATACAAAATGACAATAAAGAAAGTCTAAGTCTAAGTCTAAGTCTAAGTCTAAGTCTTTGCTCACAGTAAAAATAAGCAGGAATCTCAACTCATCTGGAATTCTTTTCAGTTCTGGATATGAGATCAGGGTTTCTATTTCTCTCTCTCTCACAAACACACGCACACAAATCGTTGTTTAAATTACAAAGTGAGGACCTCGCCTTGACTTCCTTAGACTACTTTTCATTTTCATGCCTTTCACCAGCCTAACCCTGAGCCTAACCCTAAGCTAAACTTAATTGACACCTTAGTGCTAAAACCATCCCCTAGCCCAGAAAGTCTTCTGAACAAAAAAATTTTCTCGCACAGCTGCAAGTACAAAACACACACACACACACACACACACACACACACACACACACACACACACACACACACACACACACACACACACACACACACACACACACACACACACACACGTATTGTCAGTGATCCTGTGAGTGATTGTGCCAGACCTACACCGTCTCTAACTTGTTGACTTCACAAGGCAGCCTCATTTTTCCTAAATTCAGCGGCAGCAGATGAAAAATACCTTCTCGAGTGAAGTGGTTTGGGCAGCTAGCAGATACATTTAGAACCGTGCTCCCTTACCCCCTGAGAGGAATAAAACAATTCTTATTTTAACCACAATCTTTTACAGCTATTAAGAGCTTAGTGAGCAGAGGAAAAAAGAAACTCTTTGCAACATTCAAGGAGCATCATAATATAATGACACGCTCCATTGCATCTGCTGGAGCTGTATATGGTGCGGGACCAGGGCGTAACCCCACATGACCTTGCAGGCTTTTGGACAAAGGCGCCATGAAAGCAAAGGCCTCACCAGCCGCTCCAGACTGCCTCTGCTCTCATGTTATTTATTCAGTATGTACGACAAATTTCCCTGTGTTGCAGGCATGTAGGGATCAGTGCGCCGAGCTGTGCCCAGCCTCGGCTTACCTTATGGACCTCGTTACCATGCCACAGAGTTCAGGGCTGACAGATCCAATAACCCCTCCACCGTCGTTCGGCAGAGAAATTGCTCCGAGCAATCCATGCCGTGGAACGCCCCGCGCCTCACCCCGCGTTTAAAGTTAGGATCCTTATCGTAATTAATTCAATAAAGCGGTAATGTGCTGCAAACCCGGCACCCCCCTTGCCTTGTCCAGTGTGCAGGGGGATATAAGCTTTCAGGTCCAGGCTTTCTCGCTGACTTCAGTGTCGAATGTAATAGGGAGCAGACAGGAGTTAGACAGCGATAGGTATGTCTGCACCGGTGCGAGTAAAGAGGCTTAATCAAATTTGTTTTAGACTTTTAAAAGATACTTTCAGGGGTTTGTGTTAATAACCTAATAATAATAAGAAATGGAAAGCTGATCCAAGGTCAACAGTGGAGGGAGGCCATTTTTAATTTAGAAAACCGGAGTGGGCTCCAGATAATTGGCTACCATCCTGTGGACGCACACATCAGCTTCCAGGGTTGCCACAACATCACAGGGCGGGTAGGAGATGAAGTAAATTACTGCAACAACTGTTAAAAGACCCGCCAACCGATGGTAATAGATGGATAGGTGAACTATGGGGTTACGCCTGAACAAAGCGAGCTGCAGTTAAATACGTTTTAGCAATATGTTAAATCTTATAAATGAGTTATAAAAATAGATTTTTTTTGAGTAGGTTTTGCTTTGATTTTTTTTCAGCATTTTGATCTGAACTGCTGTTCAGCGTGACCATCATTTTCCCTTCCTCTGCTTAGAACCATTACCTGAAATAATATAAATATTATCATTAAAAACAGGGAGCATGTCATCACAACATTTTAGAGTAATTGGGAACACGACCCGGCTTTGGATACAAAGTAGGAGACGGTCCTGTGTATTGTTTTTTCCAAGCCCTAATTATTCCAACTGACTCCTGGAGATCGGAACGCTGATTAGATGTGAGCTGTTACGTTCTGCGAGTCAGCAAGTGTGTTTCTGTGGGAGTGGGTTATCAATGAAGAGCAACGAGGCGGTCTACGGAAGGTCAGCAGTTAGATGACAGTTCATGAACTCTCACCAGTTGACACTTATGGAGTATCATAAACAAGGAAGTAAAATTCCCATTTGTGTGTTTGCTTTAAAGTCACTTGGGAAATATGTGGATTAGGCAAATAACCCAGATTACATATAAGATGAAAGCTGTTATGTTGGGAAAACACTTTTGCATGGTAATAATGCTGGTCTTTGTGCAACACTGATGCGCCACACTGATGTTGAAGCTAGATGCAAAGGAGACCTGGCGAGACAAACTGACTATCTGCCGGTCAATCTATGGTTACATACTGTTTTTACATAGATTTGTTACTTCCTTTGCTTTTTTTCTCCTTTGACATTTTCACACATTGTTGTGCTGCTTGGACATTTTCATCTGTTGAGCTGCAATAAGCCACTGGTTGTCGTTTTGTCTGGATTTAAAATGATAATTTATCCCTGTGTAATGACAATAAGGTTGAATCTGATCTATCCATCCATTTTCTGAACCGCTTAATCCCTCATGGGGTCACGGGGTGCTGGTGTCTATCTCCAGCGTTCACCAGGCGAGAGGCGGGGTTCACCCTGACAGGTTGCCAGTCCATCGCAGGCCAACACAGAGACAGACAGGATAAACAACCATTCATGCACACACTAACACCTAAGTACAATTTAGACAGTCATGTTATTGGACTGGCATGCACAGGCAGAACATGCAAACTCTATGCAGAAAGACCCAGGGTTGGACTTGAACCCAGAACCTTCTTGCTGCAAGGCAACAGCGCTACCCACTGCACCACTGGGCAGCCCTGAATCTAATCTAATCTAATCTAATCTAATCTAATCTAATCTAATTCAACAGTACTAGAATCCTGCACAAAGCAAAGTTGTGAATGTAATGCAAATCTCGCTGACTACTGTGCTAAAGACTCTTTTAGTTTTTTTTAGTCTGTTTGCACAAGGAATGACAGTTAAGGAACCAAACAGAAAGTCTTTCTCCTTTTGGGATAAAACAAGTTCTGCTTTCTTTGACACGGTCCCGAGTTACCTTAAAAGGTTATTACATTAACCGTAGGCTGTGTTTCAATACTGAGCTACTAGATGCAAATCCAAATTGAAAATTGAGCATTCATGCTTGTTCATGAGTCCTTTTGCTGATTCTGAAATGTAGCTGCACCTCCTTAGAAATGGGTAAGACATGTCATGTATACAGTAGATACAGTAAATATCCTGTAACACTTATAGAAAAATCAACGATACTGCAATAGCTGTGTTAATGTAGGGGCAATGCAATCTGTTTGCATTGCAATTTTGGACTTCATTGAACAAGGATGGATGTAGGAGAGATTGTGTCAAAGAGGTCAGCTGAATTTTTTTTTACAATGTTCCAAACAACAGTGACACATTTAATGTCCATACCATACCATACCATATATTTATGTATGAAGTGCTTACAAACAGCCAACTGCTGAAACAACGTGCTGTGCATAGATACAAACTAAAACACATCTATTAAAAAGCAAAAATAAAAAGGATAATGGTTAGAAATATTGATGGAAAAAATAAACAAAGCTCACACAGAAAACACAAGGAGCATAGATGAGAGAAAAACCCACAGACTTGTGCAGGCGAGGGATGAACAGAAACTGAATAACAATCCAGCAATGACACAAAGATAGGAGGAGTTTAAGTAGTGGGGAAAACAGGTGAGTGGCATGGGAGATAATGGGCTGTTACAGGTGAACTGAATGAGCTGGATTGCAAGATCCCAGAGAGTGGAAAACCGCCGCACAAAAGCCTCATAAAAATGAATGGATATAAAATCCAGATACACAAAATGCACTGAAATAAATCTGGGAAACCTAATAAAGAAAAAGAAAAACACAACTTATGAGCACAAATAGCCAAGAACACAAACACCACAAAGTCCTCGACATCAGCATGACATTAATGAGGCAGGAGACAAGGGTTTTGATTAACTGGACCCCTTGTTTTGAGTTGCAGCTAGAGCAGCATGTTTTGGTGTGACTTCTGTAAATGCAAAGGAGGCACTTCCCTTCCCGCCTCCCTCCAGGTCGCAGAGCGTTCCACTCCATCCCGTTGTGCAATTTTTGTAGTATGCTGGGGGATGATGTAATGTGTGAGTAATGTACTCAACAACTAAACATTTTCACTTATCCACTTGCAGCTTTGGCATCCTAGAGCCTGGATGACAAAATAAATGGAGGCGAGAAACAAAAATAGGGGATTTGCTGGTGATCCATGACCCAATAAACATGATCTATGACTCCAGACTTTTTGAATTGAGAAAGCTTCCGGGAGAGGAAGCGAAAGGTCTTCAACTACGGAAAACAAGTCCAGTTGCTTTGTTTTTTACTTTTTTTTTTTGGAATATTTAGGGGTTAAAAAGTGGATTTTGCATTATATGTCCCCTTTAAAGCTTCCATGTTTTCAAGTATTTACATGTAACCTGGTATTGAATTCACTTCAATGTGCTACAGGATATGGGTTCTGTATTAGCAAATGCCTAAACTTAGGGCCTCACAGCAATCCCCAGAGAATTGGCTTAATTGGAACCAATTGGGGAATTCCAAAAGAAGTTACAACTTATTTAGTTTGATTCACTTTTAATATGCAGTTTTGAAATTTTACCAAAACATCTGGCCATCATGTAGTTTCCAACGGCTGCGTGCTTTGGGCTCCATCACAACTAGTTGCCTAGTGTGACCAGCGGTACACACGAGACCACTGCAGCAGCACAGAATAAGACAGCAGAGAAGGAGATACCACGATGTATGGGTTGGACAGATGACAAGCGAGATTTTTAAAAGTTTCAGATCAGTGGCAGCCTGTCAATAGGGGTTGCTTTGGCTCTGCCACCATCAAATTTCCAGAAAAAAGTGTATACGTGCATTAAAATGAAGAATAATAGGAAATGATCATGCCTGCTATCTTATAAAATGTGTCTGCCTTTTGATTTCTTAGCATTCCCATTTTTGGTTTATTTGGGGTTACACACATATGTTTCAACGGCATGGGGCCACCAGACAGATGAGTGTGTGTAGGTTTTTAAACTTTTGGTTTTTGGCCCACTTCTGGGTGCCGATTCAGGCTCCTGAGGGCCAAAAGTAATGGGTATGAACCTTCTTTTATACCTACAGCAATCAGAATGATCAATCTGCTTTAGGCAGATTGTTATTTGTTATTTTCCTGCATTATTTGATCAATTATCATTTTCTAATGTTGCGATGGCTGAATATGTGTGTCGTCTGTCCCCCTACACAGAGAAACAGATTTTCTCGCTGAGGAACAACAAAAAATGACCTGGTGTGATGCACCCCAGAAGTTACTTGAACTGATACTCCTAGCTGATGCCACCCTGGCAACGTTAGCAGCTGCTGGTAGCCGGGTGGGTGGCTGGGTGACTGGCTGGTGCAGGGTAAAACACGACATCTGACCAATATTTGCACCTCATCCTCCCCTCCCCTCCCTCAGTCTCCCCCATAGATTGATTAAATTGGATCAAGATGACACTGATAATTGGCTCAAGCTGCGGCCAGTGCACATTCCCAACGATCCGTATCTAACTCCTTTTGTTGCGACGGTGTCTCTTTTCCCGCGGCGCGCCTCCATTTGGAACGGTTTACCTTGGCTCCGCCACAAGCGTTTTAGCCCAATCCCCCGTTGAACACAACAGCCTGCTGACATCATGAGAGCGACAGAAAGGTTACATTTTTCACAGATGGCTGGAAAATTATCAACTGGCTAGCTTTTTTTTTTTTTTTTTTTTGTGGTTGCTCAATTCATCCCCTTCATCCCAGTATCCCCAGGAGAAACAAACATCCTAGGAGAGCAGCTGTGATGTTTAGGTGAGAAGTGATATCATTCTTTTAAAACAGTAAAAAAAAAGGCATAATAACTCAGATACAGTACAGAAAACCAGAAGCATTCTGCTTCTTTGCTTGGAAGCACCTGATTTATTTTTGAAGGCAATGGCAAAGCCAAATGTTTTAAGCTCTAATGATGTAAAGTAAATTGTTATAAAGTGCAGCGCCATGAGCGAAGAAAAGCTTAATCAGAAACAATATACACCTCACAGCTCTGGCTTGTGACCTGCCGTTGCCTCGCTAAATACGTCCTGCGTGTTTGTTATGCTTTGAAATTCCTGACTACTGGAATCTACTTTCACCCTTCAAACTGCTGATGTTCCTGGCCACCGCCTGACCTTGGCCCAAACTCTCAAAAGATAAACAAACATCTCAAAACCGCTGCAAAATTTTGGGATATTACAAGCTCCATTTATGATACTTCAGTGTGCTAAACAAATGCGAACAATACAAGGCGTCTAAGCATTAGAAATAGCTGAATTAGTTAAGTGGTTCAGGTTATCGGTTCAGAATCAGAGGCTTGTCCACCAGCCTCGGCTGCAGCATTCAATTACTCTCTACGGCACTTTATCTAATGCTCTAACTCAGCCCTATAGGCCGGGTTGATCCTGCTGCGCTCGAGCCGTGGACAAAATCTTAGCTTGTCACATCTGATTGAAGCAAAGCCTCGCGGATCTTATTGCTTTGTCACCCAGGTTACTAATCAGATTTCCATCCAGCTCGGCCTCTTGCGGGATTTCCCCGATCAAACGGTGCGACTCGGCCCCACCGGCCCGGCCGAGGCTCATTATCTAACATGTTTTCAATGTGGCAGGGTCAAGCGCAGTGTGAGGCTCAGGGAGAAACACTATACCTGTCTTTCGGCGCAGGCTGGAGGTAGAGTCATCATCAGGTTAAAAGGGAAAGGATTTGATATCAGCAGGGTCAGAGTGGGGACCGAGCTCGCATCAGGAGACAAATCCATGTTAAGTTGAACAAAAGAGAGCTCCATCAATCCTGAAGTTTTCTTAATATTTTCAAATACAGGCTGGATTGACGGACCGTGTCCTGCATACACATCATTCCCCTATAATGTGGGAAATTAACATTAACACCCAACTTTGCCATTTCTCTCTACAATATTTGTTCCATAAAAGATAGGATAGAGGTGCCAGGTGAAGTTTAAAACAATCAAAGATGGCTACATTGATGCATTGAGTCACGGCAGAGCCAATCACATGCTCCCCTGTTTATTGACATAGAGATGACCTCTGAACTGGGCCTGTGCCAGCCAAGAGGTACGGTATTAGTCACGGTAACTCAGTCTGCGTGTGTGAAAGGGAATATAAGGTACATTTGTGATTGTGTGCACGTGTTTCTGTGTCACTTCGTCAGTGCGGGCGTAAGGAGAAAGTATCCGACATGGTCTAAGCCTCTGTCTGCATCAACCGCAGTCAATACCTGCCTTATTCTCCAAATGACCTAAAGTGGTGCAAGTATAAACACAGACAAAATGAATTATCAAGCGGCTGACACTCTGATGTGGCTTTCAGACCAAAAAAAAGCAACGCACTGAGCTTCTTGAAGAGTTCAGAGGCGAGGGAGCATTTTAGAGATGTGCAGCACAGAGACAGGTGAGGATAAAAAGTTGTGAGGACATGCTAATCGCGGAGGGATCAGGGCAGGGCTCGTGAAAACGCTCTTTTTCCACCTAGACCAGTTACTTTCGACACTGTTAGGAGCAGCTAGATACACACTGTATCTCTTGTATATTGGCTGTGCTTTACATGTCAGAATGAACTGTAGTTAAAGATTTTGCAATGGAAAACTGTTGTTGCTCAGTTTATGCAATTAAAATCTGTCGGTTCTTGATCTGGAAGTGTCCCGATTGGTTCTCTAAATAAAAACGAAGCTATTAGATTAAAGAAGACCTTTAACGCTTTTGTCTGTTTTGTTTTGCTCTTCAGGATTCAGAATTAAGGAAAACTTTATTAAGCCCTTGAAGGACATTTTCTTTCCAGACATGCACAGTTTTAGAAGAGGCACTTTACACCCAACATAATATATACAGTGACTGTAATAGCAAAAACCAAGTCTGCAACAATATGGTGCACATATTTAAAAAAAAGATTATAATACAATAAATAAATACTATCCAATAGAGGCGCTCCTGCAGAGTTAAGACCAACATTCAAGGTCTAATTGTAGATGAGAAAAAGGCATCGGAATAAGTAGCAAAGGTAAAATGTTGGTCTCATAAATTTGTTAAACAATACATGAATCGCTTTATCAAACTTATCTAACTTGATCTTGATCAATCTTGTTATGGAATAATTACAATGGTTCTTAAAAATAGAGTGTCTGAGGCACTCAACCAAAAGTCAGCAATGTCATTATTCAGAGGTTTGAGATTAGATTGAAACTCCTATAAATAAAATCTGCACTATCTAAAGAACAAAATGGAAGGGTTTAAAGTTCTGCCTTCCACATCCGCTTGCTTTACAGATTTCAGGCTCTCAGTCAGCAGGAAGAAAAGCATTTCCGCTCTCACCTCTTTCTCTGTGAAAGGACCCTCGGCCCACCGCCCTTACCACCAACCTGGGATGCTCTGAGGACTGAGAGGAGGCGACAGGTGTCTGTTGTCTGGAGGCAAATTGGTTGCTGTGATGGAACCATGTATCATATCAACAGCTGGGGGTTATGTGCTGGGTCAAGTCACAGGATGTTCCCAAATGCATTAAAATGGAACATTGTCTCCTTGTCAATGTACATAATTGCTCCCAAGGAGTGTTGGTCATGAAAAAACGTTTCAGCAATACTGCACAGAGACAAACAGCCACTGTTGAAAAAAAATCCAAATGAAGGTTATCATGTCACAATAGGAACTTCAAACTGACTTGTAAGCCTCTGCAATCATAGTTTTGTGGGTTAAAAGAGAAAGTTTTGGGAACTGCTGATCCATCGTATCGATGACAACCCAAGTATTTTGATGATACAAAAAGCATAGAATACGAGCCCATAAATTATCAGAATGACACAGGAAATATTGAATACACTTACAGTGTTTTAAATACTTTGTGGAAAAGGCTGTTTGTTGTAATGTTTAGTTCTTTTCATAGTTTTATAATTGGAACGTAACGGTGCATTTCTCCAATCGTCCTTCCTGCAATAATGTAAAGTTTACCAGTACTATGTGCTCCAAGATACCCCACACCATGATGTCCCCACCGAAAAACTGTACTTTTTACATGAGATGTTTGTTGATGTGCACCACCATTTTACCTCCAAACACGATGTATGCAATGACATCTGAAGAATTCAGGTTTGTCCTCATGTGACCAGACTATATTGTCCAACTTCAAGCTTCAACCTGCTTTCCCTTCAGCGGTGAATTCTTGCACAGTGAGTGTGACTGATGGCCATCGCAGTTGAGTGCATTACTTATGATCTTCATGGGAAAAAACTGCACATGCTATTTCCAGGTAAATGAGCTGAAATAAAATAGTCCTACTGAGTACTCAAATGCTTTACCCCTTCCCCTCATTCACACGATTGTGTACTCATTTATAGTCTTGGTAACTGTGACAGCAGGAAGTTAAAATCTGTAACGCTTCTTGCCACCCTCCTTTTGACCAAAGACGTTTCTCTGTTAGTCCAGCGCTTGTTTCAGAGCGGTTCTAACTTGGCTCCTTCTAAGAGATGGTTTGATTTTCCTCAGCAAGAGAACCAACCAAAGAACCAAATCATCAAGTCACTTTAGATCTGTCTTTCGTTCAGATTTTCTGAACCTTCTCCCAGTTTTTGTTCATGGTGGAGAAATGCTGTCTACTAGACCAGATTCCAAACTTTCCTTTATAATAAAGCTTAAAGTTACAGGAGCTTCAGTTATCCTATGCTTATCTCTGAAGTTTTGGTTCATTAGGCTTAGTCTACTGGAGGACATGCTAACCATTTTCCTCACTCTTCATTTCTTCGTTATGACTCGCCTAGCGTTTTTATGTTTAGCCCTGTCACCTTTCTTGATGGGGGCCTGTTGCTGCCAATAATTCCATGTCTTCTCTCTACAGGGATACAATTTGTCCCGTTGATCCTGATATTTCCCGAACCCACTGAAGGGTCACTGTTGACAGTAACTATGTAGTTATTGTGAGACCATAGATCGTATGGTTTTTGGTACATCACGTCATACCGTATCGTATGGTATCGTAATGTATCATATTGTAGCATAGTATGCAAACGGTATGCGGGAGTATGTGTAAGCCTCGACTCTGAACTGATATCTGTACATTTTCTTATAAATATTAGTAATGCAGCTCTGTACTGCAAACATTGTGTTCTCTGGTTTTTAGTCATGTGACCAGGGTGGGTTACATTTGGGTGACTGTTTCCATTTGAAATAATTATCCACAAGGGAATTTGTTTGGTTCCATCATGGAGGCAGACTGCTCAAAGAAACCTTAGTACATTGGTGAAGGTGGGGTGTCTGCGAATGCTCAGTCTTAACTTCCATCTAATGCTGTTATGGTTTCTGTTTAAATAATCTTAGTTTTTGTTGTCATTCATTTATCTATTCAGTGTTTTTTATATGGGCTTGGATAAATCTAATCTTAACTTTGAATTATTTCTTATTTCAGTACATGCGCTGTCAAGTTTGTTGGACAGAGTTAAAGACAGGAGCTAGGAGATAACAGTGCATGGAAGGGGTGGAGGGGGGGGGGGGGTTAAGAAATTAAACTAATTAATTAGCAAAAAAACAAGGAAATAAGGAGACAGAGCAAAAGCATGGAACAGGAAACTGGAACAGGCAAGCAAACCAGAGGTAGCACAATGGAGGAATCAGCAAAGAAACAATGACCAACCGGAGCGTAAGTAATGGGGCAAAAGTAGAAGACACACGTTTACTCAGTTGTCCTGTTTGTCCTTCATTTTCTGGTCCATCTATTTGGAATGCCAAATGATTATTTTAAGTACTTATAAGTAAAACCGACGAGCAGAAGCTGGTTGAAGAGGCACGGAAAGATGTTCTCTCCACTCCTGCAAGGCAATGCAAGAACAAGGCAACGGAAATTGCCTGTGACAGGTTTTACTGGGCTCATGCTGCTGTGAAAACACTCGGCCTTATTGACAACTGGCACCTCTTGAGCACACAAGTTTGTCTTGGAGTAGACGCGTCTGTCTGCTCGAGCGTTCCAGGTGATAAAAGGTCCTGTGCCGTTTGAGTAAAAGTTCTAAAAAAGTTCCATAAGGGTGAAAGGAAAAGGAAATAGGAAAAGGGGTGTTTAAATGACCCATTTTATCGCATGTTCAAGGAGTGAAAAAAGTGGAAATAAGTTAAGTATCAGAGCAGAGGCGGTGTGCTGAGTGGCGAGGAAAAGGCTGATTCTGTTTCACCTAATGCAACCACAGAGGACTCGGAGCCCCATCACGGCTCATTTTAGAGTATTTAATGTAAATAGCTGTTACTGGCTCAGCTCTTAAACACATGTGAACGCGCCGTGGTTTTGTTATATGACCTGTCCAACCAAACAGCAGTCCCAGGCCCAGAAATTCCTGCTCTTTCACCATCACTGTGGGGGGAGCTGAGCGACGACTGATAGAAACATAATGAGTGAGAGACACAGAAAGAGAGAGATGGCAAGAAATGAAGACCTGTATAAGAGGAAGCACTTCTTTGGCATGAAATAAAAATAAAATTAGTAGAGAGACGTACCTGTCTGAGAGAAAAAAAAAGCTATTTATCCTAAGAGAAAAAGAAGCAGGGAAGTGAAAAGTTCATGATCTCTTCAGAAACGTCCTCTGGATGGAGTTCAGTGGTCTCTTGGGAAGCTGAAGTGCCATGACCTGATTGGCTGTCTTCCTGAGACTCAGGCGCCGGATTGGCTATGACATATTCTGCATTCTGATCCACTCCAACTTACATTCTCATTGCTATTCCCCTGTCCAATTATGCATGGTTGCTAAAAAAGTTGAAATGCGCTTAACCGGTGCCAGGAACGAGTTCAGGAAGAACCAAATGATTTTAGCACAGAAGCTGTGGTTTCCTTCTTAAAACTACCTATAAAAGCCTGTTTTAAATTACTCTGTCATTCATCTCATTATAGAATGCCTCCATATACACTATACCTTTACAGCTTAGGTTCCATATTCTTTAGTTTTTACTACCATCCGTCAACAGACATGTCACATGTGTCAGATCCTGACTTTCACACCCTGGCAGCCTTCGTTCGGTTTCCCCATGAACTTAAACAATGCACCACATCCTTCAATTGTGCCCGGTGTGCCCGCCTCACCCCACACTTTGAAACCTCCTCAACCTCAATGCTGGGAGCATCTGTGGAAGTGCCCATCCTGTCCCCAAGCAAGGTGCCAGTGCGTGAGCACGCGTGTCTGAGCTGCTAACGCGGCTGCCATGGGAAGCAGACATTCACATATGCATGCATAACCGGGAAACCATTAAGCTGCATGTAAAACACACTCAACATGTGCCGTTTCCTGCTCCAGTAACAGAGAGCTTTCATCCAAGGTGACCCAGAGGCAAGCGGCCTGTACTCAGTTTTGGGGGGGGGGGGAACAAGTATGCTGGACCCCTGGGTTACTTCATGTAGGGTCAAAGAGGCGAAAGGTGATGAAAATGCAACTTAAAGCTGCTGAACATTAAACAGCATAGCACACAGATGAATGCTGCTCTTTCAATAGGGTGGTTTAAGGAAATGTAATATTCTGGTTTATGTTATTAGTTATTTCCCTCTCCTGCCTTAGGTTTGTACTTCAGGGTTGTTTTAGTCCTTATCAAGTCTGGTGTAGTTTCTGTTCCTGTCCACTTGTCCTGTCAGCTTTTTAGTTTAGGTTCTGTCTTAGTTTGGTTTGTGTCATAGTGTGGGGTTTTGAGGTTTCTTTTGCAGTTATTGTTTTAGGTTTGGTTTCTGATCTGTTCTTGCTTTGAGCCTCAGCACTGATGTCTGGTCTAATTACTTACCCTGCACACCTTCCTGACTCTAGCCTTGCTGCGCTCACCTCTCACCGGTTTCACCTGATTCCACCTCCATATAAACTGCTGAGACCAGACATCAGTGTCAGGTCGTTTTTGTTGAGTTCGGGGTGAGTCTTCTATTGTTCCTGCCTTACCTGCCTGATTGCTCTGTTTGTTTTTTTGTACAACCTTTTTGATTTTTTGTTCCAGTACTTGAATCAGTAATTAAAGAGCTTGTTCTGAACCTCTGCTGGTCTGGTTGAATTCTGGGTCCCCTGCCTCTGTTTCATTACAGGAAAGGGAGTTTTGTGGGGTTTACTTTTCTGTTTTAATTCTGTTATTTGCACATTTTAAAATGATATTCATAATAGAAATATTTTAACAAAGACTGAAAAAGTGAATTCTGAGGAACTGCTCAGTGTTTATAACTATTAAGCATCTGTGAAGCATAAACCCAAACACCTGAGGAGAAGCCACACACACACAGTCCAGGTGAGGCATGCAGAAAAGCCCCAGCAGGGATCCAAACCTAGATGTCACCACATTGCCCCAGTTTTACTTTAAATGTTTTAGAAGACAATTAAACGTCACTATTTAAGTTGCTTTTTTAACCTTTGAAGAAGAGTTCCAACTAAGGTTGTAATGATATGTCGTGCCATGATGCCTTGACATGTTAAACAAAGCACTGTATTGCTTATTAAGGAGAACTCTATCTAGTAAAATGCTATCCAGTCAGCAAATAACTTTAAGTTAAAGCTTTTATTGTTGGCACACCACAGTGCATCACTTCATTAGTTGTGCATCTGTTGGCCTGTTTAGCATGGGAGTGTCATGTTGACATGCCCTGAGGCACAGATTGCTGGGTCCCAGCAGTAAAGCTGTAGTTTCATTGAAAGTGTTATCAATCTAACAGGTTAGTGACTTAAAGCACTGGCGAACAGACACCGGTTGTGATTTTTTTTTTCAACTGAAAATATCACAAGGGTGTTTTTTGACCAGCATCTTAAACCACTGATCTGTGTTGCTCTTGATATGAAGCTGAGTATGTTAAACTGTATACCCTGGTGTACCCACTTTTCAGGCTAAAAAACTGAACGTACACAAGGAAGTGGATTTATTGAGTTGTTGCCCTGTTGTGTGAACAGTCACTCAATAAGGACTTCTTGCCAAGCTGGCCAGCACCACCTGATTAAATATTGAATTGGAACTGCTTTACACTGGGTGTCTAGCATCATTCTGGGTACTCGGCAGATAACACAAATGGTCACTGACGAGAAACAAATGGTTTTTCAGAACTGGCATTTAGCTATTGGTGGTCAGTTCAGCTATTTAACTCAGTTTATTTTATATTTTGCCTAAAAAATATTGCTTAAATTTTGCTCTCATGGGGCCAACCTTGTGTATCGCTTCATGGCATCAGCTGAAGGTATTACTACAGTAAAATCTTGGGGTTTTAAACCTTATCACTTTCAGACCTTTTATATCACTGCATTGTTACAGATTGTATGTTACCAACAACATTATTAATAAGACTGTTAAACACTACTATTGCTTACGTAAAAAGTTATAGACTTACATTTCACACTGTAGTCAGTCATTCCCCCATTCACACCATGATGGTGGTGAGCTATGTTAGCAGCCACAGCTGCCCTGTGGCAGACCGACAGATTTGAGGCTGCCATGCATCGGTGCCACCGGGCCCTCTGACCATCGCCATCAGGCAATTCAGTGAACTGTGTTGCCCAAGGACACAACAACTGAGACAGTTGGAGTGGGGGATCAAACCAGCAGCCCACCAATTGCAGGACGAATGCCCTAACTCCAGTGCCCCTGTCTTAACTAATTTTGATTGTATTGTTGCTTGTTTGTCGTTACTTTTTGTATACTGCAATGGACTAACAGCACTAATATATTGTTGAGACTGTTATTTAATTCATCGTCTATAATATTTTATGCTTCTTTTAGGGTGCCACTGTACAACTGGCAAACAAAGGTACAGATGAAAACCAGTCTCTGTCTAACTCTGGCATGTTACAGGTGTACTGTCGTCAAGATGCACTGTCCTGGTAAATAAATCTGAATCTAAATTCTATTTTCTTACTTGTTTTATTTTAGTTCTTTTTGTTTACTGCCTTGTTCTGTGTTTGCTGTTTTTAAAGTGTTCTATAAATAAAGTTGACTTGACATCTTCTCATTAGGCCTTCCAGTCAGAGCAAATTTCTGTTTCCAGAGACAAAAGGCTGTCTATTGTGTGTAAGATGCAAAACGCTCCACAGTTCTCCACTAGTCCCTGCTTTGGCAGGGGAAGGGATGGTTCAGTACGTATAACACCAGATGTCACTAAAACGACATGCTTCTACTTTAATGAATCTTGCTTTGACACCGGAAAAATAACAACAATATCAATAACAATTTGGGTTACTGTTCTGTCATGACACCAGTGCACCGTAGCATGCAGCTCGACTGTCCGGAGCTGTTCTACCTGCCTGGGCCTTCGTGCAGGAACAGCCAGGTTTGGCGCCTTGAATCCTGCCCTCTCTTGTTAATCAGACCGTTGCATCTGTGGAAAACCAGCCGCTCACGTAAAACCCCAACTGAAAGTCAAGTGTTAAAGCCTGAGATACTGGCAGCGTACCAACAGGAACTGTTAGGACAGTGAGCATGGACAGAGACCAACCCTGAAAGGTAAGGAAACAAACAAGCTTACCTAACAAATAAAACAAGGTGAAGAAAGAGAGAGAGGAAGCAATATCCTCATTAACGGCAGGCTAGAGCAAGCACTCACACCTCTCTTTGACACCGCAACAGCGAGTATACACTCTCAACAACCTCCCTTTAACATTGGGGAAAACGGTTGAGCTGTATCTAGAAAAAAACTACTTTAAATTATCATCACGACAAGTAGATAATAAGGCTTATAGACGTTCTTTTCTTCAGTTTATAAAAAAATAAAAGCAAAGTTGGAGGAAAAAGGATAATTTCCAGCCCATATTTCCAGCAAAAGGTTTTGGAATATTCTGAAACTTATACACTAGCCTCCAGATCACAACAAAGACACCATGCACAAAGCTCCACATTATTCAAAACAGTCCCCAACCGGAGACACTGCCTCCCTGACCATGCACAAATTTCCAAAACATATATGGATATTATCTATTCCGCATTAGGAATACTCCGAAATTGTTATCGTTGCCGGTTTAATGACTGCTTTGAAAACTGTCAAATGCGTCAAGTTAAATTGCATTAACAAAATATTTAAAGCCTTTTTTCCCCTTCCTCAACTGACACACAGCGTGGTACTTGGGTTCTCTCCCTGGTAATTCGAGAAGGAGGTCTTTTTCAGAGGAAAGAGGCTTAGAGTTAAGTGAGAGCAGCTGATGTTGCATCATACTTCAAACATTCTTCAAATTAACAATATGTCGGGACTTCCGGTTTGGCGATGTAGAAGAGGGAAGCAGGGTGAAGGAGCTCCCGGCCAACTTTCTTTAAATTACTTTAGAACAGGAGTTATACACTTCTATTAAGCACCGGACCGATAGAAGAACCGTCTCTGAACCTGGCGACGTTATAATGGCCAGTGACAATACTAAACAAAAGCTTTCTACTTCAACCAGGCGAACGACTAGCCTAGCTAGCAAGGTAGCCTCAATGGCCGCGGCTTCCTCCGACGGCGAACCACCTGGCGATAGTAAATGCGGAGATCCCGTTTCCATGTCCCAACTGGTCTCGGAACTATCCAAGCAGCGAAACAACTTTAAAGAGGATGTGGCCACATTAATTCAAGAGTCAATTAGGCCTCTGCAAACTTCGGTGGACGGGCTGCGGGACGAAGTGAATTCTTTTCAGAGCCGCCTTGTAGCTGCGGAAAGCCTGGCAGGCGACAACTTTCAACGCATAATCGAAGCTGAAGCTGCTGTTAAGTCTCTTCAGTCCCAAAACACTGCCTTGTTGGAACGCCTGGAAAACCTGGAAAATCGATCTCGCAGGTCCAATCTACGCATACTTAACATACCTGAAGGCAGTGAAGACGGACAGGATCCAACTAAGTTCATCTCCAAGTTGCTAAAGGATGCTATGGGGGACGACATATTCCCTTCTCCCCCGGAATTGGAGCGAGCACACCGCACAGCTGGACCCAAGCCCGTAGCAGGACGACCACCACGGCCCTTCATCCTTGCATTTCACCGATACCGGGAGAAGGAAGCCGCTTTGAGATGGTCCAGGCAGCATGAAGTAAAGCACCAGGGAATCACCCTGAGGATATATCCAGATCTCAGCATCGCCCTTGCAAAGAAAAGATCGGCATTCAACGGTGTCAAAGGAGCTCTTTACCAGAAGGGTGTGTCATTTCGTCTTCTTTTCCCTGCCCGTCTTAAAGTTACGTTTAAGGGAGAAAGCCACTTATTCGAAACGCCGGAGGAAGCCCAGGCGTTTTACGACCGCTGCGTTGCAAAATAAACAAACATCTGTCGGAGTGAGACGGGATACCCACGATATAGCAGGGTCTGGTAACAAATTACTGCGTTATGTGTTACACCTGCGTGTTCTGCATTGAATGACTGGATAAAAAATTAATGCTGCTTCAAGTGGACGCATCGTTTTTCTCATAAGGGACATAATTCCATACATTTGTGAGTATGTTTGCACCATGTATGCACGTACACGGATATGCCCCCTATTATTACAATTTTATGCTGCTACTATCACTGTTTTTGTTGTTCTCTGTTTTTACGTAAATTTAGTGTATTGTAGCACAAAAATCCACGTTCATAATCTAGCTGGTTATTGTACAATTGCCCTGTGGCGTTTACACTATCCACCGTTTATAGTTGCTGGTGCTGTTTAAACTTATTGTTTAAAGAGTGTAACTCCTTAATACCAAGTTTATTGGGAACCTTCCAAAGTTAGTTTGGGGATGTGTATGGCCTATCGGAAGACCTACGAGGTGTTTATGGGACAGCAGTTGGCTTCGACAAGAGAAGCAAGGATACAACTGGGGTGGGTTCTAAAAAGGGTTGGGTTCAGGGCTGCCTTTTTCATTCATACAGCTGATTTGTGTTGTTTTTTCTACGTTATTTTTCTTAAAAATTTGAACATGCATAGGAAGACATGCACCCGTGGGGGTGCCAGGTGGAGCTGCTGGGCCGGGACAGGTATAAAATTGGATTATCATGGCTAATGTATGTAGCAGCAGTGTAAGAGTGGACGCCTCAGCAGTTCGCTTTACTAGTTGGAATGTAAAGGGCATGAGAGGACCAGTGAAACGGGCCAAAATTTTTTCCCACCTTAAAAAACTTAAAACAGAAATAGCATTTCTACAGGAAACTCATTTGGTCTCTGCAGACCATATAAAACTTAAGAAGCCTTGGGTGGGACAAGTTTACCATTCACAATTTAATACTAAAGCGAGGGGAACAGCAATATTGATTCATAAAAACATACAGTTTACTTTAAGCTCGTCCATATCAGATCCACAGGGCCGATATGTTATAGTTTCTGGCTCCCTATATAATACTCAAGTTACACTTGCTTGCATATATGCTCCCAACTGGGATGACCCCTCTTTCATATCCAGGTTAATCTCTGCTCTACCTAACATGAATTCTCACCGTTTAATATTGGGTGGTGATATGAACTGTGTTATGGATCCGACCCTAGACCGTTCCAGCTCTAGATTGTCATCTCCATCAAAGATGGCTCAGGCCTTAGCAGCATTCATGAAGGAAGCGGGTTGTATAGATCCTTGGCGCTTTTTATTTCCAAATCATAGGGAATTCTCTTTTTTTTCACATGTCCACCAGTCGTATTCAAGGATTGATTGTTTTTTTGTAGACAAAACTCTGCTACCCTTTGTCAAGAAAAGTGAATATTCTGCTATTGTAGTGTCTGATCATTCACCAGTAATACTGGACTTAGCCTTTCCACTTAATCAGGCTCAGCGGCCCATCTGGAGATTTGACTCAACTTTGCTAGCAGATGACAATTTTTGTGAATCGATGTCTACTGCCATAGATAATTTTTTGCTCGAAAACAAATCAGATTCTGTGTCGCCATCCATCTTGTGGGAAACATTAAAAGTGGTAATTAGAGGTGAGATAATATCCTACACGGCAACACGCAACAAAATTAGAAGATTAAGGCAGGAACAGCTTATCAGTTCTATGCTGGAGCTGGACCGTAGACATTCAATGTCACCCTCCCCCGAGCTGTACAAAGAGAGACTTTGTTTGCAAATGCAATATAATCTTATATCAACGCAGGATGTGGAACAATCCTTGCTTAGATCCCGTGGATTTGTATATGAACATGGTGAGAGGGCGGGCCGCCTCCTGGCCCACCAACTCAAGAGCCGGTCAGCGGCGCAGCTCATATCACAGATCCAAAAGACCCCTGACGAGCAAACTATTGATCCAGCTGAAATAAACCAAGTCTTTGAGAAATTTTATTCTGACCTATATACGTCACAATTCCCAGAGGACAACTCGGATATGAATAATTTCCTAAACAGCTTGGATATCCCTGTTATTGGTCCTGATAGGAAAAGGGATTTGGATAAGCACCTTACACTTAGTGAGGTTATCAATTCTATTTCAGCAATGCAGAGTGGCAAGGCCCCTGGACCAGATGGCTATCCAATCGAATTCTATAAAAAATTCTCATCCAAGTTAGCACCTCTTTTACTTGAAATGTTTAACTACTCACTGGAGCGGGGAACCTTGCCACAGACTCTTACAGAAGCTAACATCATACTCTTACTAAAACATGGTAAAAATCCAACAGACTGCGCTTCATACAGGCCCATATCACTTCTAAATGGTGACGTTAAAATCTTAGCTAAACTTTTGGCTATGAGACTGGACGCAGCCATGGCTGACATAATCTCCTCAGATCAGACTGGGTTTATGAGGGGTCGTCACTCTTTCTCTAATATACGTAGGCTTATTGGTGTTGTCCATTCTCCTGAATCGGGGGAGTCTCCTGAGGTTGTGGTCTCCCTCGATGCGGAGAAGGCATTCGACCGGGTTGAGTGGCCTTACCTATTTGCAGTACTAGCTAGGTTTGGGTTTGGGCCCAAATTTACATCGTGGGTACAACTGTTGTATACTTCACCCAAAGCGAGTATAATCACCAACAAAACAAGGTCTGGGCCCTTTTCTCTATCCAGAGGTACCCGGCAGGGTTGTCCCCTCAGCCCACTCCTCTTCGTTTTAGCTATTGAGCCACTCTCAATTATGCTCAAGACTTCACAGAGTTTTAAGGGAATTTGTAGAAAACAGCTGGAACATCGGCTGTCCCTGTATGCGGACGACTTATTACTCTACATCTCGGACCCAGTATCATCTATCTCCAACATTGTGAGTTTGCTAAACCGTTTTGGTAAATTCTCAGGATACAAGTTGAACTTCTCAAAGAGTGAATGTTTTCCAATTAATAATTCTGCGCTCCAAATTACAGAAACTGACCTGCCCTTCCCTCTTGCTAGAGCAGGATTCAAATATTTGGGAATTAACGTGACACGTTCTTTCTCTGATCTGTTTGAAAAAAATCTCTCCCCTCTGCTTAATAATCTCAAACGTGACCTCCAGAAATGGAGTGTCCTAAATTTATCCTTAGCGGGTAAAGTAGCATGTATTAAAATGAACGTCTTGCCAAGATTTCTGTATTTGTTTCAGAGTATCCCAGTTTTTCTCCCAAAATCATTCTTCAGACTTATCGATAAACAGCTATCCTCATTCATGTGGGATAATAAACATCCTAGAATCAGCAGGCGCTTCCTTCAGAGACATAAGGATGAGGGGGGTATGGCTCTACCTAACCTGTTGTATTATTACTGGGCAGCAAACCTACAAAAAATAGTCTGTCTACTCCATCAACCAGATGTTGACTGGTGTCAATTAGAACTGAATGCATGTAAGCCATCATCATTCCCTGCATTAGTTACCTCAAAGCTTCCTCTCTCTCCGAGGCAGCATTCGTCATGCCCAGTTGTAATCTCAACCCTAAAAATATGGTCACAATTTAGACAACACTTCAATATGATAAACTTCTCTATCTACAGTCCCATATGTCATAACCATGCTTTCCCGCCATCCTTATCAGATCCTGTCTTTGCCCATTGGCGGAGAGCAGGCTTAAATAAATTTAGTGACTTATATATAGATGGAATTTTCGCTACCTTTGATGCTATTTCCTCTAAATTTAGCTTACAGCGTTCCTCCCTATTTCGATACCTCCAGATCCGTGACTTTGTTCGTAACATTAGTCCCTGCTTTCCCAATTTACCCCCAAAGGGAGGAATAGACATAATTTTGCAAACTCCAACACAAGATAGGGGCTTAATCTCCAAATTTTATAATAGCATCTCATCTTTCAATACTGTGAAGCTCAATGAGATCAGAGAGGAATGGTCAGAGGAAATTGGAATACACATCTCTGATGAAACTTGGAACCACGCATTACGTAGAGTAAATGGGTCAACATCATGCGCTCGACTTGGACTAATTCAGTTCAAGGTCCTTCATAGGATTCATTACAGTAGAGCCAGACTCTCAAGGATTTATTCTACAGTGAGTGAAACCTGTGCTCGGTGCCACATAGCTAAGGCAAATCTAACTCACATGTTCTGGACCTGTAACAAACTGTGTAACTTCTGGTCCACAATTTTTCAGATCCTTTCGGAAGCTTTTGAAATAGGTATCCAACCCACTGCTGAATTGGCAATATTTGGAACTCCAGGGGAGGGGATATCATTAACACATAATTTTAAAAATGTACTAGCTTTTTCAACTCTCCTCGCCCGAAGAAGAATATTATTAGCGTGGAAATCAGAACACCCACCCAAGGCTTCTCTTTGGTTGAAAGATCTGTCCATGTTCCTTAAGTTAGAGAAGATCAAATTTTGTCTTAGAGGTTCGATCCAAAAATTTTACAAAACTTGGGCCCCTCTATTATCTTATTTTGAAAGACTGGATACCCTCCCTCGAGCCTGAAAATCGCATAGGAGTCAGCTCTGCTGTAGTTGCCTGTCCCCCCCGGCCCGGCGGCTCCTTGTGAATCTGGCTATCGATAGTGATTGTCAACCTGTGCGGTTTTAAATATCCATGTTCTGTCTTGATCTGTGTACCTACGCTTGCGCGGACGTCTGTTCTACATGCTGTCCATGTTTCTGTACTCTGTCTTAGTCCCCTGGGTTTTTCATGATTGTGATTCCTCAGCTGTATAATTTTTTTTTTTTTTTTTTTTTGTTTGCAGCCGGGTACGGATGGATGGGGAGGGGTAGGGGACAGAATAAACAGAAGGTAAAGGAAGAGTCCACGGGATCGGGAGAGGGAAGGAGGGGAGAAGGGGGGGGGAAAAAAAAAAAAAAAAATGTCATGTTTTACTTTGTCCCTGTGTTCAATGTACTGTTGCAGATAGTTGACTAAATAAAATATAAAAAAAAAAAAAAAAAATTAACAATATGTCAAAGGCTATGGACGCTCGCCTGTGCGCACGCACACACACACACACACACACACACTGTTTGGATTTCTATCCTTATTAGGACGGTATCTTAGACTGTCGTGAATTTTTGTTTCTCCGTTTGTGTCTAACTCCAACACTACCAAAATCGTACAAGCACACATCAACCAGCGGTTTATTTTCCCAGTTTGAAAACACACACAACCTGTCTGACATTGAATAAAACAATTTAAATTTTTTAGGTCAGATAGGTTTAAGTTATTTCTATTTATTAAAGGTCAGAATAATGAGAGAGAACATTTTCCATGAGCTTGTGACAAAGAATTTGCAGGAACTTTGGCCCATTCATCCTGACAAAACCCATGTAGCCGATCAGGTCAATTTTTTTAAGCCTCCTTGCTAACACACAACTTTTGTAGAGCTCCATGGATGAAAAATACTCACACGACATGACGCTGCCACCCCCATACTTAACAGCTGGAGTGGTTTTCTCAGGCTTGTAAGCTTCCCCCTCTTTTTCCTCAAATGTACCGATGGTCATTTTGGCCAAATACTTCAGCTTTAGTTTTATCTGACCACAGGATATAACTCCACTCTCAAACTATTATCTGACAGTTTGTGTTTAGAGTTGTGTCTTCGTCCTCTCTGAGTGGCCTTTCAGCCCATACAAGACTTGTTTCACTGTGGATAAAGACACTCTGTTTCCAGCTTCAGCCAGTATATTAACAAGGCCTTTTGCTTCTGTACTAGGGTGTTACACCCGAACATGTTCATGTCTGCCACACAGATCCCTTGTGGGGGTCCGCAATGCTCATTTGGCGGATTTATTTAGATTTTTCCATAACGCCACACAAGGATGCAGTTTGTTCAAGGTCTTTTGCCCAAAATTCATCGTCAGATGTGGCTCTAATTAAAGGCCAATCCATACACACCAAGAAATGAGGAATTTTCTCTCTCCCGGGACCACAATGACAACATGACATCATTATATTTTTTAATTGAATTGAAATACATTCCTGTCCTGCTTTGGGAATTCTTACAGTTTTTCCTTGATAAATGCTCTGGGTGTGACACTTTTCTTGCTTGGTGTCTGACAACTGAGAATGTGGTTCCACACTTGAGTTCCTGTTAAAGCTGCATTAGGGAGTTCTGAGAAAACAGTAGACTTAGCCTGAAATTGAAATAAGTGGAACTTACAGGTCCTTCCCTTGTGCTTTCTGCTGCACTTACAGCCCTGCCTCCTCAGCTCCTCTCCTGAAGTGGAGCCGGCCGTGAACGCGCAGGTTAGTAAGCTGGGCTAACAGTTAGGCTTAATAACCATCACTAGTGAAATGGTAACTGTTGCTATCTTAGCCATATTAAAAAATGAAATAAATCCAGCAGAGATACATATTTGTTAAGCAGGAACATGGCTAACTGCATCAGTTTTGAATCCTTTGTGGATGCGTATCTCCCTCCATCTTTGAAAAGTCACTCACATGTTTACCATTGTTTTGTTTCCGGTTTAGTCAACGTCTTTCTCTTTAGCTTGCCTTTTGTCATTGGTCTTCTTCTGTTTACCTGTCCTTGTTTTCATGTTTTCCTGTAATATTAGGTTGTGTCTCCACCAGTAACATAGCTGTGGCAAACAGGCAATCTTGAGCTTTAACAATGGTGGCACGGTGAGGGGCAGGGATTTGAGCAGCACATACACAAGCATGACTGACACTGCTAACAACCAATCAGAGCTAGACATTACTCCTGGCTCTGATTGGTTGTTTTCTACAGGGAGCTGTGTATTTCTGCAATTGGTAGTAAGACCACTGGGAGGAGCTTGATTATCTTCACAGATTAACTGTTTCATATTTTATTGTCAGAACCTGGTGACATTTTTAACAAAAAATGTAAAAAATATATTTTTTACATAGGTTACCTTCTGCAGCTTCAAGTAAAAAATGTGGCACGAAAGAACAATGTTCTTGTTCTTGCCATTTTAAATTTGTATTGCCCTTAATTTATAAATGTTGTGAGTTAGCATCAAACCATAATCTGTTTTCCCCCCCAAATTATTTAAAGGCATAGTAATTTGCATGAGAAAAGCATGGCTCCTCTGCACTTGAGTTAACACAATGTACCACATCTATACAATAGGCAAGGCAAGGCACATTTATTTATATAGCACAATTCAGTACAGAGGCAATGCAAAGTGCTTTACATGATTAAAATATAGCAAAAGAATACATAATAAAAGGAAGTAGGATTAAAATGTAGAAACAAAAAAGAACATTAAAAACAGTAAAACAGTTTAACTAGAACAATCAAAGGCAATCCTAAACAAATGTGTTTTTAATCTTGATTTAAAACACATTAAATTGAGTTGCAATAATGCAACTCTAAAATCTTCACCTTCTCACATCCATTCAAGTTGAATTATGGGTCTTGCAGTTTTTTTATCCACCAACTTATTATTGTAAAGTCATGTTCCAGATTCTCACCAGTGGCGAACATTGCAGATGTTTCTGAAACACTCCGAGGCCAGCTGTTGGAATGTTTTCCCACCGCATGAGGAGACAAGGCCAGCAGCACCACTGGCTGGCCCCAGTGGCTCACGTGACCCAGCTCATGTGACCAAAAGGGAATCTAATGCTGTTGGTTTGGCAGCGACGGTCAGCTCAACCGGGCTGTCCCACACAAACATTGGCGACTGATCTGTAGCCAGACAGAGAAAAGGAGGCGACTATCAGCTGCATCAAATGCCCGGAGTCTCCTACTCGCGCTGGGATCCACAGTCTGGAGATACAATTCTCTGAATAAACTGAGGTCACTGTCACAAATGGATTCACACACACACACACACACACAAAGTATGTGCTTCTATAGTTGTGCAGCATTGCACTGAATCTTTGTTATTTACGCCTTTACCAATCTTAGAGTTTACCTGCTGCAGATTGAAGAGGCACTGATGGGCTAATTATCAAAACGAACAAGGTCAACTGCAAGCAAGTGATTAGTGCTGACAGACATGTCCAAACATCTCTAAAGTTGGCCACTAAGTAAGATTAAACCACTCTGCACTATACTGACAAGCAATAAAACACATGGCTGTAAAGTGTCTGAGCATGTGTAAAATAAAAAGAAAGATTTACTAACTGATGTAAACATCTGTTCCACAAACCAATAAGTGTAGCAACCTGTAGCAATTCTTTACATAGGTCTGCCAATCTAGAGGAATACTTTTTTTTTTCAAAGAACACCTGAAAGCAGAGATTAATCCCAGCTAAAAGATCCACATGATGATTAATCCAAAGTATTTTCTTCATTAACTTTGTTAAAAGCAAGATTGTGATTAACAACTCTGAGGCAAAATATTGTGGAGTAATAGTGATTGTGCTGATTATGGCACATATAAATTTACAATAAAATGTTTCCAATTGTTCTTGGAAGTAGTGTGCAGCATTTGTAGAAACTTAGAAAGAAGACACTTTGACCTGACTCCCTCTAGTGGTTTGATTTCCAAAAACATCTCCCTGATGCTCCTAATGCTGGAAACAACGTACCAGAAAGGGATCAAATGCTCAACAGAGCATGATGTTTTGTCAATTTCCTCAATCAGCAGTTCTTGAGCTTTTAATGAAAAATGCCA
Organism: Fundulus heteroclitus; assembly: GCF_011125445.2. Classification (NCBI taxonomy): domain Eukaryota; kingdom Metazoa; phylum Chordata; class Actinopteri; order Cyprinodontiformes; family Fundulidae; genus Fundulus; species Fundulus heteroclitus. The sequence continues at coordinate 5,440,712 of NC_046378.1, read as the reverse complement.
CCCCAACGATTTTTTCAGGTTTTCAGAGGTATTTTTTTTTAATAAAGGAATATATCAGGGCTTCGACATTTTTAAAAACAAAAACAAGACCCCTTCATAATTACTTGACGGATTTATTGAGTGGTTTTATTTTCACTCAGAAATTTAGAATTTCATGTTGGAAGTTGAGAGAAAATAACAGTAAAGTCATTAGAATTTGATATTCCAGATGGGGCGGTTGAAGGGTTGTCCCCAACCCAATATCAAAATCCAACATGGCTGCCACGGTTAATAAAGTTTAGAGGGTAGCCGGTAAAGACCTTTGGCCTGTGCTGTTGTCTTATTAAATCCTTCATAGACAGTGTACCATACATCCTCCTTTAGTGCATAAATTACTACAGTGTTTTGAAAATTAAAAAAAATTGCAGGGCAATGGATTTAGCTTGGATGGCTAATAGTAGCTGGCGAGGTCACTGAGCATATTGATAAGCAAATACCGCTGGATTTCAAACTTGAAACTAGAACACATCTAATTTGGGTCTGATGTAATCTTCAGAGATGCGACTAACGCAAGTAGCCACAAGGGCCTGTTCATGACTCACTGTCTTCTATTTCATAACAGTTCATTTGTCTATGTTTACCTCTGCAAATGACTAATAACAATATTTCTTCTGAGTACTACTATAGGCACACCAAGTACCATCAGTGGTACCACTATAGCAACCAATAATCTAATACTGGCCAAAACATAGTACCTGTCAATAAAGTAACCAAAGCTTTGGGCCAAAAATAGAGTTACAGTTTACCAGAAAATGTATTAATAAGGAAAAAAACATACGTAAATGGAATTCTTGAAAATAAGTTATCGTTTGTTGTTTTGTGCGTTTTGCTCATCAAAATTAATACAGTGGATGTCATGATGGTCCTATTTATTTATTCAAGGATATATAGCTAAGATATCTAAATTTGCGATTACATAGATGGTGAAATAGTATTTAATGAATTGCTGGGAAGTCCTTTCGTTTAGTGGAATATGATGTGTATAAAAACACTATGTTCATGTGACCTGCTCGTGTTGCACTGATATTGCCAAAGTGGTCGCATGCTCCTGGCTCAACCCCCCCCCCGTCCCCCCAAAACAACATCAACAACAACAGGAGCTGTTAGCATCTCGCGTGTAACTCCATTTCCCCAGTAGCGTCAGCGCCACAGACCCTCCCCTCTGTTGTGCGCGGCTCTGTCGTGACAGACGTGACAGTTATTAATCACCTTCTCTTCCGCCTGCTCCTAACTGGACCTGAACATGCAAGAAAGGGGCTGCTTGTCTGCAGCCGGGGGGGCGCTCTGCTGCTAAAATTAGCCACCCTCTCAATCAACAGGCTGATTTAGTGGGAGCAAATGTGTGTGTTAACATGTGTGCGCTGGTCTGTCTGAGTGCCGGGGCGGATCAGAAGACTGATCCCTCTGGATTTCCTGTTCCTGTAGGATACCGATTCTGTTCCTCGTCAGTGATGAGAGCTCCTTTCTTTTCCAGCCGCAGGTTTCAACAAACAGAAATGTTAAATGCCACATATTATGAGTCAACTCCCCCAATCATCTCCTTATCGATACCCCCAAATCCTGTATGCTCCCTCCCAAGACACAACACTCGACACCCCAACCACCAGCAGCAAAGCGGAGTCGACCTTTGACCTCATCAAAAGCTGGGTTTTAGCTCCCTTATCAGTGCCACGCTCCCCCTGTCACCTCGTCTACTCTCCACGCAGATCCTGAATTATAAAAATAACAAAGAAAGTGAAAGAGGAGGTGTGGGAGTGTGTTCTCACGTTGCATTTAGCTCCACCGGCTGAAAGTTTGCCTGATTTTCTAATGCGCCACTGTTGGGGCTTAACAGGGCCAATGAGAGTGGGAATGTTAGCGTGTAAACATTAAGCTTTTATTTTTGAAAGTGCAGATTCTGATATTAAAAGGCAATTATATTTCTCCTTGAAGTCTGTCTCACAATAAGCACTAACTATTGTAAGCGTGTGGCTTTATGAGGTACGGGGAGTGTCAGCCATTATCAGCGCCAACAATAAAGGTGAGAACTTTATAGATGTTTGAGACTCTTATTTCGGACTAGGAAAGTAGCTCTTGAGATTTTGTGTTGCATTAACAGAGTTAGCTAGATGAGCACTGGAGACTTCTCTTCCTTTTAGATGGTTTATCTGGCAAACATTTTTGGTCTATGGGAGACAAACAACGTGCTTAAGGTTTGTAAGAACAGTGAGAATACCACAAAGGGCTCACCTCTGGCCACAACAGATGCTTTGCATCTGTTTTGTAGCTCAACGTTTGGGCTGTTTTAAACATTTTAAGATGTCCTCATTTAATTATTTAGGGAAAATATAAAATCTTGTTTTATTGTAATAGATCTTTACAACTTTCAAGACGCTCTACTACACTGCAAAAACATGACTGAAAATGAGTAAAGTTTTCTTGAAATGAGTGTATTTGTCCTTGATTTGAGCAGCAAGTTTAAATGATCTGCCAATAGAATAAGATTTTTGCGCTTAAAATAGAAGCAACTCATCTCTATCATCTCAAGTGTAGTTTATCTAATTATCTTATTTTAGGTGTAAAGATACTCATTCCATTGGCATATCATCTTGTTTAACTGCTCAAATTAAAGACAAATGCACTAATTTAAAGGCATTTTTACTTATTTTTACATCAGTTTTTGCAGTGTAGGGAGATGAGATGCAGCAAAAAAAATAGTTTTCAGATCTTGTTTTCATCCTCTTTTCTAATGTTTTCTGCATGTCTGTGATGTTTTTTAGCTGGCCCAACAATTGAAGTAGTTAATTGTTTGTCAGGGACATTTCATTTCAAGTATGATCGATGCTGTGGAGCCTTTTGCCTCAGTTTGAAGACACATAACATGACACGCACAATGTTCCCACGCTGAGCTGAGGCTGTCCTCCGTTGTTCTTGTGCAACACTAACGACACACTTGAAAATCAAGGTAGTTTTTTTTTTTACTTCAACTGTCCCCTTACAGCTCATGAGCAATGTAACTTGAAAGTCTACATATTTTTGCATCTTTTTCTGTGAATCTGATGAAAGAAAATTGAGCTGCTGTTTATGCAACACAGCTTTTTGTTCCTTTACAGAACAATAGTTGTTGCATACAACCATGTAGATACACCAGTTTAGATGGTCCAAAACCACCAGCTGCGGGCTGTCACTTTGCATTTCTTTTAAAATACTCATCCAAATGAACAGCATCAGTATTGCCTGAGATATAATGTGACTTTGCAGCTTCTTAGGGCTCCCTACTGGCCTGGTGGGGACCCAGGATTACGGTGTACGAGTTGACAAATGCACCAGTACATTTAGTAGTACAGCTGTTGGGGGCAAATAGTAAAAATAAGTCAATTATTTTTAATTCTTAAATCCTTGGAAGTAAGAAGATGTGTCTAGATATGTTATCTGGCCAGCATCATGAACCAGCTGAAATTACCATCGAAGGCAGCTACAGCACAGAAACTTGATACATTTGTCTTCATATTGCAAAAACTGAACTAAAATAAGTAAAATCTTCTTGAAATTAGTGTCTTTGTCCTCGACTTAAGCAGGTAAAGATGATCCAATGGAATGAGTATTTTGACCGCTAAAATAAGATAATTAGACATACTACATTTGAAATAAGATGATGGAGATGGGTTGTTCCTATTTTAAGCAAAGATCTTATTCCATTGGCAGATCATCTTATTTACCTGCTCAAATAAAGGACAAATACACTAATTTCAACAAAATTTCTCCTATTTTTATTTCAGTTATTGCAGTGCAGAGGAATTAAGATTTTAGATTTCACTGTTAATGCATTTTCATAACAAATTAATTAAACAAATACCAGGATCTACAAATATGTGCAGCTATAACTTCCCCATGCCAAAGCATGCATTTATTTATAGCTATGGCTTCCTGGACTAATCACTATTATCATCTTTGCAAAACAATGAAACCCTTTGATTGAAAGATGAGCTGAACATATATTTTATATCCCATTTTATTAAACTAATCAAGAACACCCACTTTATGCCCTCAGCCAACTCGACTCGCTGTGTCTGACCACACAGCCACGGTGGGTGGCCAGGAGGTGGCCATAAGTTCCTTCTCGGTTTTTACAGATTTTACATAATGAGCAAAGCAGCTGTAGAATAGGTCTCATAATTCATTCAAATTATTCAAGCAAATAAATGAAAATGTCCTTTAGTTAAAAGGCAGACAGGACACTTGAACATTGTCTGGATTGACTCCATTCATTTGCCAGTCACTCTGCACTGCATGGCACTACTAACGAAGTTTATTATACCCCCGATGCTTAATGTCCTATCAGACCTTGTATTCATGTGCACAATAACCTGTTGCTGTTTTCACTTTTTCCATTTCCTTTTCAGAATTTTAAGATTTTGGGTCTCCACATTGTTACAGCAAAGCGCAAGCTCTGCGGCTCTTTAGCCAAGCAGAGGGAGACTGTGGGTGGAGCAATAGTGCTCACGCTGATTACCGCTTAAGGCCTCATCAAACTTTGGGCTGGCTCTGAACAACATTAGATGGTTTATGCATGATTAAGTTTCTTTATAGTGACACATCAGCACTCTCCAATTACAGTAATGAATGCGAAAATTGAATGATACCGAAAAACTATTCACCTGGTAGGTACAGAGAAACTAATGCATAGCTGCTGTCCGCCAGAATCACGATGGTTCTGGTATCTGAAAACATCTGCACTCCCTGTCTGTTTTCACATTAATAAGAACCGTCTCACTGCATTCCTAACAGATTTTTTTTTCCATAGCCAAACTTACATCAGTCTTTTTTTTTTGTTTCTTGTTAGTAAAAAAAAATCTATTACACGTCCATCCGTGTGTGCCGGTGTGTGCGAGCAAAAGCATGGATCCTTTCTGGGAAGCCGGAATCAGTGAATATAAACAGATGGATGGAGGTCAGTGGAGGTGCAGGTGAACTTTGCTGCCATCAACGCTCATACCTCCAGCTTTCCCCGACTCTGACCCCTCTAACCCCAACCCCTCAAACACACACACACACACACACACACACACACACACACACACACACACACACACACACACACACACACACACACACACACACACACACACACACACACACACGTCAGATTCATTTCTACAGTTTCACCTCTCTCTAGTGGCTGTAAATGTCAACCAACTGTCTGTGATAGATGCAAAACAACAACATCTATAAAGAATAATATTGAAATCTCTTTAAAGAGAATAAAAAATTACGACATTTACACTTACTGTGGTATAACATATTTAAATCTGACCTGAATGTAAAGCAAGCAGGGACAACAGATGAAAATACTCTTTTTTTTTTTTTTTTTTTTTTTTTTATACAACTGAAATATTCCTCCCTCGAGGCATCGCTGTCCGGACTATTTTCTGTGAGCCATAGCGAGCTCCTCCGAGAAGCTGCCGAGGTCCTTGGAGGTAATGTCACCATGCCCTCCGCCGCCCTCCCCTCCTCTGTTCTCTCCTGCGTCTCCCCCTCACTCCTCATATCGCTGCGTCTCCTCTGACCTTCTTTCTGCCCTCTCTCCCATCCTCGCCCGTCTTCAAAGACACGGAGGGGGAGGCGGAGGAGAGGAACGCTGGCCTTGAGTGCCCATTCCCAAAGCCACAACAGCTCTCACACAGGTGCAGATCGCACACCACAACCCTCTGAAATGCTACTAAGTCCGCTTAGTTGCATGTAGGATCCACTCCCCATGGATTCATGCGTTGGTTGAGGTCGGTTACATCTTTTTGGAAGAGGCTGATGGTTGCAGAAAACGCTCAGCTAAACTTTAACAGCAAATTTTCGTCACTGATAAAAGACCACAACATCCCTCCCTTTTAAACGTATTTGATGTGAAGTCACACTCAAAAATACGACACATTAGATTTGAAAATGTAAAGATAATACTTAATTTGGACAAAGAAAGACACAGAGGTATAATAATAATCATACTGAAATACTTTTATTTTATACGCCTCACTTGTATTTCTAATTAAAGCATAATGTTTCTGATGATTGTGGCATTAATGCACACACACACAAATATACATATATATATATATATATATATATATTTATATTTATATTTATGCAACAAAACATATATATTTAATGCAACAAAAATCTTATTTTAATGCTTTCCTGAAAAGATCTCAAAGGGAGCTTGTTCTCTGCCGAAATTGCCTAGAATGGCAGAAAAAGATATTATTGTCTATAGTAATATTTAATGCAAAGAACAAATATAACTATGCAAACAGAAGAAAGGAAAAGTATGACAAGAAGAATTTTTAACATTATTCTCATGTTTGAATCAGTGCTTATTTGGTGCAAAAACAATTTTTAAAGATGGTTTTAAAATTGAAAGAATTATAAAACATGCATGCAAAGAATAAGAATAGTTCATAATAATACCCTATAAATAATTGTGTTAATTGGCTAAATCCACTGGCAAACAAAATAAATGTATTTTTTTTAATCTATCTGAATATTAACATTTTTAAAATGAAGCATCCACATTAAAGCTTGATTCGATAAATTATCTTATTTCATTTGTCTTCACTCACCAGTGCCACCGTGATGGTGCATGTAGGAAAAAATATTAAAAAAGGCAGGGAGCACGTTTTGCATTATTCTTTGTTTTCTCTTATTTTTCTATACTTTTCTACAACTGCAGTTTTTATTCAGATTAGGTATTAGAAAAATAATTATTTTAATCTTCAATCTTGATTCCAGCATCGCAGCAGTGGTCCGAAGAAACACACAAGACGGCATGTTTCCGGAAGTGTATCAATACTTTGAAATTCGGCAAAACCGATTCTAGATTTGTTTATACTTCTTAAACAGAATGACGTTAATCAGCAAAGACAGCAAAAAAATGAAATGAAATGAAAACTTTCTTTACGAAGCAAAAGTTTTTGCAGAAAAGACCTCAGGTTTGCTTCACGAATAAAGAAGCTGCTCTAAAAGTGTGTAAAGCATGGTCACACACACACACACACACACACCCTAGATGGCAGGACTCAGAGTTGGAAATTACTTGTCAAACTGACAGCAACAAGTTCAACAGTTTCCAAGTCAAAAAATATCGGCCATCCTCTCTCACTGTGGGGCATTTTTGATTTGCCAGTGCTTTGAGGACAGACATCCTCTTCACATTTTCTCGCTCTGCGTCCACACACTCTCACACACTCTCACACACTCATACACACACACACACCTTTCCGTTTCACCCCGCTCTGAACCTGCTCTCCGTTGACCGTGCAGAAAGCTAAATAAACATGTGCGGCGAGTCATTCCCAGTGTGCCCCCGCTCCTCACCCACCCTGCCTGGCTCCTCACCCTCTGCATCACCTCTCCAACCCCCCCCACCCCCCCCACCCCCCACCATCACCCCACCCCATTTCCAGCCCTATTCTACACTCAGGTTTCACCTCTCAGCTTCCTGCTGGGAGCCGGTCACACCGACACACACTCGGCCTATTGATGGAAGCTGAAGCAGTGGAAAAGAGAGGCCCTTCTTTCACCGACCGTTACGACGCGAGGCTTCCTTTCATTACAAGTGAAGTTTTTTGCGTCAAATATTCAAGCTGCTGGGAGAAAACGTTGCGAAGTTACATAAAACGTGTCCAGAATGGACTTGCGCACTGAGCTCCAGCTCCAGAGAAGAGCCTCTAATCCCGTGTGTTCAGCCTCCGCGGCTGCAGGATTACCCTCTGTCAGCAGTGTGACAGCTGGGTACATCTGGTCGGGCAGGGGCCTCCTACATCTCAATCCACACGTCGTTTCGCCGGTGTCTGGGGCCTCCGGGCTCGCTGCCACCGCTCACCTCATTACCCGAGCGGGCCACACCTCCACCCGTCCGCCTAATATCTAAATCCGACTGCAGCTCATCGGGTTCCTCTCGGCGCTAGGGGAGATGGGAAAAGGCCGGGGCGTCGCAGGGGAGAGGGGAAACAGGATCCCCGGTGGACGGGTCGGTGCGTGGCACATGCGGTTGAATTAATAATCGCCTGGGTTGTGCGGTGGCGGGATGGAGGCCTGTTGTTTTTTACACTGGCGGTGGTGGGGTGAAGGCATGTGCTTCTGGCTACCGTAGATTGTTTGTGTTTTTCAAGCAGAAAGCAGGAAACCCTGTGATATTTCCATTGCATCTCTTTGTAACGTGAAGTTGTGTACTGATTTGTCCCGATCGATGAGGCTGCTGAGATTTTTCTCTTAATTATCTAAACCACCAAACTCCACAGTAAGAAAAAAAAAAAATCTGACAGGACAGTCACATGACGCATCATCACACATGGGAAGTTTGACTCTGTTCCTCATAAACAATCACGCTTTGCAAGTACCTGCTTACGTTATTTAAATTTCAACTGGATCATTTGCATTGAAAGTGTTGTTATTCGCTTTTTACCAGTTCTTAGATCGTAAACGTGGGCCAGCATGAGATAGTCCTAGTAGCAATGTTCAAAAACGCCACGCTTTCATGGTGTTTAAACGGAAATGAAAAATAAAACTGCTTTTATTAGAAATGTAAAAGCCAGACTTATTTCTACTGCTGCTAAAATAATGTAGTACATAATACACATAGGTCATTCTAGTTATAACAATGTTATCTAAAACGTTTATTCATTGTCATTTCGATAATTGAACCTATGCAAAACCATATAAACTAAACACCAGCTAAATTTGGCTGCGGTAGTTTTCTTTTGTAACTGAGAGAATTTCGTCGCTTCAGAAAGATTAAGGCGTTGGCTGGTTGAAGGGCTTTCTGAACTCAGTGAGATTATTCTGTGACCATGTCCATCTAGTTCCTCCAATGAGAAAAACAACACCTCCATGCTTTTATAATGTCTCCAAACATACAAAACATGTGTTGCTATGCACTTTTAAAAGTGCAACATGAAAGCAACTAGTGTTTCTTCATTTTGAAATGAGCAAAACTTGCTTTAAAAAACACACAAAATATCATCATTAAATCATGTGTGTTACCGGCTACAACACGTCCAAATGGGTGTTATTATTTACTGCTATTATAATTAGAATGTTGAATTTCTTGTTTGGTCCATATTTCAAAAGACAATTACATATATGACGCAGTATGAACACAGACATGTTGGTCATACATTAACCAATTAAACAATAATCCTTCTCGTGGGCTATCTGAGAAACATTTTATTAACAGCCTGTAGTGCTGCACCGTACACATACTGTACTTTCAGTATTGAATGGGGGGCAGAGTTGAAACAAACAAAACAGCAAAGACCTATCTTTATATAGAAGGTCTGGCATGTGTTATTTTCTTTTCCTTCTCCGCAAGCAGTGTTTAACTTCTCACCCAGACGTATTATCAGCCTATTCGAGAACACACTGTGATGGGGAGTCAGGAATGTGTGTAGGCTACGCACAGCCGAGACACAAGGAAGATAAATTCTAACAGCAGCCAGATTCTGATATAAACATATAGTATGAATGACTGTGGGATTTATTTCGCTGTCCTCAGTGGGGGTAAGAGTTGAACTGGTGATATTTTTTAGACCGCCTGAACTGTGTCTGATACGGTAGCACAGTTGCCACCTGGTGATCAAACGGTGGAATTGGACGTCTTTCTTTCTTTCTTTCTTTCTTTCTTCTTTCTTTCTTCTTCTTCTTCTTCTTCTTCTTCTGAATGAAGTAATAATGATGATGAATGATACCTACTCACTAAGAGATCAATAATATGAATAGTGAATTGAAGTATTAATATTAAGGATTAGTTATTATACTTAAGAATGAATAATAATAATTAATAAGAATAATAATAATAATAAGAATAATAATTCCTTCATATACATTCTTAATAAAAAAACTAAACTTTTGAATTGTGGGGTATTATAATGGCCTAACAATAATTTAGCGGGTTATATGTGGTTTATTCATGTGTGTCATGCCTAGTTGACTTTTTGATTTAGGAGATTTTAAATGGCCAGATAAAATACATCCTTATGTGAAATTCAATGAAATAACCTGACCAGTTATTGAAAGTGCCAAGGCATGAGAAAACAAAACATTTGTCTTCCTTTTGGCATCTGGGCCGAAATTGTCAAGTCCAAAGCCCTTGAACGCTGAAAAATTAAAATGGAAAAGGAAAAAATAAAAAATAAAAAATGAAAACAGTAATTATGTTGTAATTTTTTAAACCTGCCCTACAAAATGTGATCATTTTAAATTAACAAATTAGTCAGATGTTCTGTAAAGAGATGGGTAAATCATTGAACATCCGAATGTCATCTGCCTTATTAAAAGATGGTCGTCCAGTTTGCAAATATTTTTGGGCTCGACTGAATTTTATTTAATTTATTCTTTTGGTCTAGCAGAATAAGAACAGGGTTTGGATCAGTATTTATTTTAATTTACTTGCTTTATGTATTCATTCAATTTTGATAAATACATTTGAAGCAAATTTTAATACACCACAGTCTGCATTTGAGTAAAAGTCATTGGAAAGATGTGGTTCTATTTACTATTTAAAGAGAATGTAAAAATGTGGTTAGTAAAACATGAATGCTTCTAACATTGTAAATTGTATGATTTTAAGTTGTCTAATGACTTTGGCTTTATTAAAAATAAAAGTATTCATCTGAACCATGTTCTTTCTTGAAATTCTGGTGGAGGGGGGGGGGGGGGGGGGGCATTCAAATTCAGATGGCTTCACTGGCCGCATTATGGACATGCCTAATCTAGATCATCCCGTGTAAATGACACAGTGTAACCTTGTGTTACACAGTCTGTAACACAAGGTTACAGACTGTGTACAATGCACCAGAAAGATACGCAACACCTGTTCCAAGGAATGCGGGAATATGAAAATGGCATCTCCACGAGTGATAGTGACATATAAAGTAGGCCACCAAGTATCAACCCCAAGGTAATTTACAATGTATGGGACCCAGGTACTTTTATTGATGCCACGTTGCCAAAATATGAATAAATAATAAATACATAAATAGACTCACTGGATTCGTTAATTGAAAAATATACAAAAAATGTAATTTAAATTCACGTTCGTTCCTCTTCGCCGCTTGGCTCTCCGGCCTACAAATGGTGCGCACCCAGTGACGCGTTCAGCCGGCGCCAGCGGCGCTCCACTGATGAGGTCATAACAAAGATGGCGGCGCTGGGCACGGCGCGTTGCTTGTTCCGCAGCTTTTCTCGGGTTAAAGATGTGCAGAGGGGCAAAAAAACGTTGCTGAGATGCGGCGTGCGGACGTTCTGCAGTGAAACAAGTGAGAACGGCACGTTTTCGTTGTTAATAATGCTATTATGGTTAAATAAGCTTATGTTATGAATCGCTGACCTTGTAGCTCGTTTCGTTAACCCATCTCCACTGAAGCGGCTTTAAACGGGGGGAAGTTTTATATATATACGCCGTAAAATTAATGTTTTCTGATGCTAGCTAAATATGTTTATAGCTTTAGTGTGAAAGATATGAAGTAGCTTGCTAAACAGCTTATTGTACTTGGCAATAGTTGCAAGTGAATTGGTCGTGAACTCGGGAATTAGAGGACGTTAAACCTTACTGTTGTCTGTAGGCAAGTAATGGAAGTAGTGTTGGACAGCATGAGGATGCTGCAAGTTCAGATTGGATTGAATAGCCTCAAAGTGAGATGTTGTGTAACTATTGCAGTTATGCGTCTAGTGGTGCATAAATGCAGCCTGAGAGCCAGCCATAGAGCTTCTTTGACTTCTGTAAGTCATAGATTTAAGAGATGATCACGTATCACAATCTGTACGGTCCGCAGACGATGCCAAGCCCCGGTTCAGAGATCCAGCTGTGCAGGACATCCTCGGCAGGATAACAGGCCTGGACCTGCAGAAAGTCTTCCGTCCCATTAAACAAGAACTGAAGCCGCCCACCTATAAGCTTATGACCGATGAGCAGCTGCAGCAGGTAACCGTCACGACTCCAGCTCCGGTACGCTCTCTCTGTGTCACACATGCCTCGTTTTAATCCGTTCCTCCCTGCTTGTTTCCAGGCTGTAGAGCTCGCCAAGGAGGAAGCAAGGAAGCAGCTGCAGATGCCCCCCGTCCTTCCGGAGAGGAAGCCCATCGACGACGTGCTGGTCGTGGATAAGATCCTGGATGGCATGGACACGGCCAAATACGTTTTCACTGACATCACCTACAACATCCCACACAGGGTGCGCTCACGTTACTGTTCCTCTGCGTGTGACTGTGCTACTCGGTCGAGTTGAAATAAACACAAATCCTGCTCGGAAAACCTTGATTTCTCTTGTCCCCCCCCGCTCTTTTCAGGAGAGGTTCATAGTTGTGCGGGAGCCCGATGGCACTCTTAGGAAGGCGAACTGGGAGGAGAGGGATCGTCTTGTTCAGGTCTACTTCCCCAGGCAGGGCCGGAAGCTAACGCCGCATCTCCTCTTCAAAGAAGAGAACCTCAAGGTGGGCAGCAACCTGGCAGGGTTAATGAACTGCTCCCCGCCTCCTCCTCTGGCGCTTTGTGGCACACTAGTTTATTCCTGAAACTCTGGGAAGTTCTAAGAATTAATTTCATCAGCAATCCATTAGCAGTCCTGTGATTGAGCTGCGTTTTCTGAACATCGTGTCCTCGGTTTGCATGAGGCCAGAATGTCAAGTGAATCTTGACCAAAGTTCTGCAATGCAAAACTTTTCTTTCTGTGTGCAATTACCAATAAATCCTTTTTATTTATTTATTTATTTATTTTACTAAGTTCTATCACTTTTCTCTTGCAGACGGTGTTTTCCCAGGACCGTCATGAGGATGTGTTAGACCTGTGTCTGGTCCAGTTTGATCCCGATTCTTCAGACTACATAAGAGTAAGTTTGCGCTTCTCCTGTTGCTTCCTCATTATAACTAAATTAACTAAAAACTGTTCAGGGACAACACTTCACTAAATTCTGAGTCTGATTTCTCAAAGGGAATAATAGGGTCTGCTAGACACATTCAGTCAAACAAAGCTAGACCACTTGACTGATATTATTCAGCTCTTGCATCTCCTAAAGTTAAACCCTGAGGGGAAATTAGATTTTAACAAAAGAACAACAGAGAGCTTTTATTTTGGAATACGTTGGAGCCTGTACACCATTGAAACAACTTGCCAGGTTCAAGGACTGCATATCCTTGGTTACTCCTAGCAGCTCTTCAAAGTGCATCATACTTGTTAGCTGTGTTTTAGGCTGTTAACTGGGAGTCAGAGGTCTGCAGCATCCAACCTGTGGCTTTAATGGGATCGTTGCATTACATGGCCTGAAGTATGGGCCAGCACTCTGCGCCATGTGGTCATAAATATGGAACTGTTTTAAAAAAAAGTCTGTTTGTTGGCTATTCATAAGTTAAAAAGAAAAAAAAAAAAAAAAAAAAAAAAAAAGAACAAAAACAACCCATGATGAACACGTTGTGTTAAACCAGAACAGCTAACTACTTTTAAATAATTGGGTGGTCTTAAACAGAATCTATTGATTAAAGTTGGGAACCAAGAAAAAATAGATTCCTGTGAGTGTTAATAGGTTTTTTTTTTTTTGTTTTTTTTTTAGCGCTAAACAAAGCAGCATGATATTTATTTTTGTCTTTCAGTGTAACACCCCTGCGCAAATGATGTTATGCTGGTCATCGCAACAGCAAGGCTTAAATCGGAGGCATCCAGACTTTGTGCTCAGTTTTTCTGAAAACGTTTCGACACCATTCCAGGAGTCTTTATCAGTTCTGGTGGCTCACACTTGAGCGAGTGTATCCAACGTAGGATACATGATAGAATATTCAAGCATGACTGTACCCCAAATTTCTGTAGACCTTGCAGAAATATGCAGGTTTTTTTATTTTTTTATTTGGGGAACACTGTAACAATCTAGCGATGGCAATAATATTTATAAATACTTGTTATGATGACATCAGTTACCATATTTGCCTGTTTTCTTTTTGGTTTCTCATCTGTGCTTCCATCACTCTGACCTTTAGCGTTTTGGGGCGATGCCGTTTGTGTCCGGTATGAGCATCTGCTGCCCTGAGACTCTGTCCGACTGGCTAAATATGGATATTTAGCCACAGTTTATAACACTTAGGATATAGGAGCCAGCAGGTGTTGGTCTCCAGTCTTTTGCAATATGAATATTGCCGACACTGATTTTGCAATGATGTTATATTTGCGATTTATTGCCTTATCAGCCTTTGTGAGCTGGTTTTAATTCTGCTGACAGTATTAATCCTGCTCATGGCATAAAGTGCAGTGTTCCAATGTGTCAGGATTTGTCCTGATAACCCCGAGCACAACCACGCACACAGAGCTTCGTTTAGTGAGGTTTATTGAATGAGTAGTGAAAGGTGAGAACAGAGTCTGTATCCCTGGAAGAGCAGGTGGAGGATGATGACTGGAGAGAGCTGTAGATGCTGTGCCGAGAACCAGCAGCTCAGCAGAGTGAGTTCCTTGGTGCTGCAGTAGGACCAGGAGTGCATCTGAGAAAGAGTCCTTAGAACGCAGGGGCCGCATTGGAACCAGGGGTGCAATGGAGAGAGTTCTGGTAGGTGCAGGGGCGGCAGACGCGAGAAACTCAAGCAGGCAGGTGGAGGCTCTCTGACCGGTAAAAGAGGGAAGGCTGATGCTCAGACAGACGTGGGAAAATCTCTGATTGAGGGACATCAGATGATTGAAGACGGGCCGGCGGTGAGGAGCTGACTGTGGAGGGCTTATATGGAGAGGCTGGCAGGTGGAGTGAGTCTGTGCTGATTAGAAACTGACAGGTGTAGATGATTAGTGGAGGGAGCCGGAGCAGGACAGGAAGGTGCTGGAAAGGTTCAGGGTGCAGCAGGCAGAATTGCACCCTGACGCCAAGGTTTGCATGATATAACCTCAGGAAAATGATCAAAGTACTTTTATACCTGTTTGAAGGCATTTATAAAATTCCTTATCTACTCCTAACTAGTGCACTTGTGGCCAAATAGAAATTTTATAACTAAATGAAAGCAACCTCAAAGATGTCGTAGTGTTGGATTATTTTAGCTGCAGCCTATTTTCAATGGTCTCCTCTGGCTTGGTCAGCACGTGCTCCAGCTTTTTAGTTTTATGTTTGATGTTACGGCTGCAACTAACGGTTATTTTAATAATCAATTATAGGTTGATTATTTATGATGAATCGGACAATTTTTTTACATTTCAACTTCAAATGATTAGGAAAAAGACTGACGAGCTAATAACTGATAGAAAACAAGTTGCTACTTAGGGTTCTGGTACAACTAATATTAGGTAATAAATATTTTGCTTCAAATAAAGAAGTTTGTTGA